>NW_027260950.1:155000-200000 GCF_045791955.1 Oncorhynchus clarkii lewisi
AGGAGTGGCTGTATACCAGGGGTCGGTAGGCAAGTCTGGCCCAGGAGTGGCTGTATACCAGGGGTCGGTAGACAACTCTGGCCCAGGAGTGGCTGTATACCAGGTGTCGGTAGACAACTCTGGCCCAGGAGTGGCTGTATACCAGGTGTCGGTAGACAACTCTGGCCCAGGAGTGGCTGTATACCAGGTGTCGGTAGACAACTCTGGCCCAGGAGTGGCTGTATACCAAGTGTCGGTAGACAACTCTGGCCCAGGAGTGGCTGTATACCAGGGGTCGGTAGACAACTCTGGCCCAGGAGTGGCTGTATACCAGGTGTCGGTAGACAACTCTGGCCCAGGAGTGGCTGTACACCAGGTGTCAGTAGACAACTCTGGTCCAGGAGTGACTGACAGGAGGTCACGTGCAGTAACACATCTCAACCACAGGGAGGCAGTGCAGATCACACCAGACCAGTGTAGATTGAGACAAGCTGCCAATCAACAATAACTGACCTGATAAAGTGAAGCTGACGAGTTTCCGACAGTTCTCTGTCACTGATTGGCCCTCAGCTTGGCCCTCGGCTCTAACCTGGCAAGGAAACAACCAATGGGAGATGAGCTGTGACGGGAACTCAACCATTGAGAGATGTTAGTATAGGACAGTATAATACCACAGACATGAGACTTATGGTTAAGGGCCAACAAGACTGGAAAATATACCATCAACACAGAGCAGTACAGTACAGTGTAACACTGAGATATATCAATATCCAGTTTAACACTGAGATATATCAGTATCCAGTGTAACACTGAGAAATATCAATATCCAGTTCAACACTGAGATATATCAATATCCAGTTTAACACTGAGATATATCAATATCCTGTTTAACACTGAGATATATCAATATCCAGTTCAACACTGAGATATATCAATATCCAGTTCAACACTGAGATATATCAATATCCTGTTTAACACTGAGATATATCAATATCCAGTTCAACACTGAGATATATCAATATCCAGTTCAACACTGAGATATATCAATATCCAGTTTAACACTGAGATATATCAATATCCTGTTTAACACTGAGATATATCAATATCCAGTGTAACACTGAGATATATCAATATCCAGTTCAACACTGAGATATATCAATATCCAGTTCAACACTGAGATATATCAATATCCAGTTTAACACTGAGATATATCAATATCCAGTGTAACACTGAGATATATCAATATCCTGTTTAACACTGAGCAGTACAGCACAGTGTAACACTGAGATATATCAATATCCAGTTCAACACTGAGATATATCAATATCCAGTTTAACACTGAGCAGTACAGCACAGTGTAACACTGAGATATATCAATATCCAGTTTAACACTGAGCAGTACAGCACAGTGTAACACTGAGATATATCAATATCCAGTTCCACACAGAGCAGTACAGCACAGTGTAACACTGAGATATATCAATATCTAGTTCAACACAGAGATATATCAATATCCAGTTCCACACAGAGCAGTACAGCACAGTGTAACACTGAGATATATCAATATCCAGTTCCACACAGAGCAGTACAGCACAGTGTAACACTGAGATATATCAATATCCAGTTTAACACTGAGATATATCAATATCCAGTTCAACACTGAGATATATCAATATCTAGTTCAACACTGAGATATATCAATATCCAGTTCAACACTGAGATATATCAATATCTAGTTCAACACAGAGATATATCAATATCCAGTTCCACACAGAGCAGTACAGCACAGTGTAACACTGAGATATATCAATATCCAGTTCCACACAGAGCAGTACAGCACAGTGTAACACTGAGATATATCAATATCCAGTTTAACACTGAGATATATCAATATCCAGTTCAACACTGAGATATATCAATATCTAGTTCAACACTGAGATATATCAATATCTAGTTCAACACTGAGATATATCAATATCCAGTTCAACACTGAGATATATCAATATCTAGTTCAACACTGAGCTATATCAATATCCAGTTCCACACAGAGCAGTACAGCACAGTTTAACACTGAGATATATCAATATCCAGTTCAACACTGAGATATATCAATATACAGTTCAACACTGAGATATATCAATATCCAGTTCAACACTGAGATATATCAATATCCAGTTCAACACTGAGATATATCAATATCTAGTTCCACACAGAGCAGTACAGCACAGTGTAACACTGAGATATTTTGGAGAGTGATACTGTATATCGGAGGGTCAGAGAGAGAGAGAGAGATCAAGTGGACTGGATGTCTGGTAATCTGTCAGATCCTGTCATAAAACCAACATGGCTGCCTGCCAGACGCTCCCTCCGATTGGAAGATTAACGCTCTGAATTTCATATCAAATTAATTTGTGCCAGCTGGTATTAGTGAACTCACGAAGTGATAGGGATGGAAGGAGGGAAGGAGAAGGAGAGGGGGAGGTTTGGAGGGAGGGAGAGGGGTAGTGGAGTAGGTTTGGAGGGAGGGAGAAAGGGAGGTTTGGAGGGAGGGAGCGGGGTAGTGGGGTAGGTTTGGAGGGAGGGAGAAGGGGAGGTTTGGAGGGAGGGAGAAGGGGAAGTTTGGAGGGAGGGAGCGGGGGAGGTTTGGAGGGAGGGAGCGGGGGAGGTTTGGAGGGAGGGAGGTAGAGGGGGAGGTTTGGAGGGAGGGAGAGGGGGAGGTTTGGAGGGAGGGAGAGGGGGAGGTTTGGAGGGAGGGAGGTTTGGAGGGAGAGGGGGAGAGGGTGAGGTTTGGAGGGAGGGAGAGGAGGAGGTTTGGAGGGAGGGAGGGTGAGAGAGGGGGAGGGATGGTGGGATGGAGGGAGGGGGGGTAGAGGAGAAAGAGAGGAGGGAGGGGGAGAGAGGAGTGGAGAGAGAGATGGAGGGGGTGGAGAGAGAGAGAGAGAAAACACCATTGTAAATACAACCTATATTTATGTTTATTTATTTTCCCTTCTGTACTATATACATCATTACAACACTGTATAAAGACATAATATGACATTTGAAATGTCTATTCTGTTGTTAATTTGCATTGTTACTTCACTTTTGTTTATTATCTATTTAACTTGCTTTGGCAATGTAAACATACGTTTCCCATGCCAATAAAGTCCCTTAAATTGAATTGAGGGGGGGAGAGAGGGAGGGAGGTACGGTGGAGGGAGAGAGAGGGGTTAGAGAGAGCAAGAGAGAGGGGCGGGGATAGATGGGTGGAGAGAGGGAGGGGGAGGGAGGGAGGGAGAGAGAAAAAGAGATGGAGGAGGAGATAGATATAATATAGTCCAACTGCCATATTCAGATTGATATATAATATAGTCCAACTATTCAGATTAATATCTAATATAGTCCAACTGACATATTCAGATTGATATCTAATATAGTCCAACTGACATATTCAGATTGATATCTAATATAGTCCAACTGACATATTCAGATTGATATCTAATATAGTCCAACTGACATATTCAGATTGATATCTAATATAGTCCAACTATTCAGATGAATATCTAATATAGTCCAACTGACATATTCAGATTGATATCTAATATAGTCCAACTGACATATTCAGATTGATATCTAATATAGTCCAACTATTCAGATTGATATCTAATATAGTCGAACTGCCATATTCAGATTAATATCTAATATAGTCCAACTGACATATTCAGATTGATATCTAATATAGTCCAACTGACATATTCAGATTGATATCTAATATAGTCCAACTATTCAGATTAATATCTAATATAGTCCAACTGACATATTCAGATTGATATCTAATATAGTCCAACTGACATATTCAGATTGATATCTAATATAGTCCAACTGACATATTCAGATTAATATATACTATAGTCCAACTATTCAGATTAATATCTAATATAGTCCAACTGACATATTCAGATTGATATCTAATATAGTCCAACTGACATATTCAGATTGATATCTAATATAGTCCAACTATTCAGATTGATATATAATATAGTCCAACGGACATATTCAGATTGATATCTAATATAGTCCAACTGACATATTCAGATTGATATATAATATAGTCCAACTATTCAGATTAATATCTAATATAGTCCAACTGACATATTCAGATTGATATCTAATATAGTCCAACTATTCAGATTAATATCTAATATAGTCCAACTATTCAGATTGATATCTAATATAGTCCAACTGACATATTCAGATTGATATCTAATATAGTCCAACTATTCAGATTAATATCTAATATAGTCCAACTGACATATTCAGATTGATATCTAATATAGTCCAACTATTCAGATTGATATCTAATATAGTCCAACTGACATATTCAGATTAATATATAATATAGTCCAACTATTCAGATTAATATCTAATATAGTCCAACTGACATATTCAGATTGATATCTAATATAGTCCAACTATTCAGATTGATATCTAATATAGTCCAACTGACATATTCAGATTGATATCTAATATAGTCCAACTGACATATTCAGATTGATATCTAATATAGTCCAACTGACATATTCAGATTAATATATAATATAGTCCAACTATTCAGATTAATATCTAATATAGTCCAACTGACATGTTCAGATTGATATCTAATATAGTCCAACTGCCATATTCAGATTGATATCTAATATAGTCCAACTATTCAGATTGATATCTAATATAGCCCAACTGACATATTCAGATTGATATCTAATATAGCCCAACTGACATATTCAGATTGATATCTAATATACTCCAACTGACATATTCAGATTGATATCTAATATAGTCCAACTATTCAGATTGATATCTAATATAGTCCAACTGACATATTCAGATTGATATCTAATATAGTCCAACTGACATATTCAGATTGATATCTAATATAGTCCAACTATTCAGATTGATATCTAATATAGTCCAACTGCCATATTCAGATTAATATCTAATATAGTCCAACTATTTAGATTGATATCTAATATAGTCCAACTATTCAGATTGATATCTAATATAGTCCAACTGACATATTCAGATTGATATCTAATATAGTCCAACTATTCAGATTGATATCTAATATAGTCCAACTGACATATTCAGATTGATATCTAATATAGTCCAACTGACATATTCAGATTGATATCTAATATAGTCCAACTATTCAGATTGATATCTAATATAGTCCAACTGACATATTCAGATTGATATCTAATATAGTCCAACTATTCAGATTGATATCTAATATAGCCCAACTGACATATTCAGATTAATATATAATATAGTCCAACTATTCAGATTGATATCTAATATAGTCCAACTGACATATTCAGATTGATATCTAATATAGTCCAACTGACATATTCAGATTGATATCTAATATAGTCCAACTATTCAGATTGATATCTAATATAGTCCAACTGACATATTCAGATTGATATCTAATATAGTCCAACTATTCAGATTGATATCTAATATAGTCCAACTATTCAGATTGATATCTAATATAGTCCAACTATTCAGATTGATATCTAATATAGTCCAACTGACATATTCAGATTAATATCTAATATAGTCCAACTGACATATTCAGATTGATATCTAATATAGTCCAACTGACATATTCAGATTGATATCTAATATAGTCCAACTATTCAGATTGATATCTAATATAGTCCAACTGACATATTCAGATTGATATCTAATATAGTCCAACTATTCAGATTGATATCTAATATAGCCCAACTGACATATTCAGATTGATATCTAATATAGTCCAACTGACATATTCAGATTGATATCTAATATAGTCCAACTGACATATTCAGATTGATATCTAATATAGTCCAACTGCCATATTCAGATTGATATCTAATATAGTCCAACTATTCAGATTGATATCTAATATAGTCCAACTATTCAGATTGATATCTAATATAGCCCAACTGACATATTCAGATTGATATCTAATATAGCCCAACTGACATATTCAGATTGATATCTAATATAGTCCAACTATTCAGATTGATATCTAATATAGTCCAACTGACATATTCAGATTGATATCTAATATAGTCCAACTATTCAGATTGATATCTAATATAGCCCAACTGACATATTCAGATTGATATCTAATATAGCCCAACTGACATATTCAGATTGATATCTAATATAGTCCAACTGACATATTCAGATTGATATCTAATATAGTCCAACTATTCAGATTGATATCTAATATAGTCCAACTGACATATTCAGATTGATATCTAATATAGTCCAACTGACATATTCAGATTGATATCTAATATAGTCCAACTGACATATTCAGATTGATATCTAATATAGTCCAACTGCCATATTCAGATTAATATCTAATATAGTCCAACTATTCAGATTGATATCTAATATAGTCCAACTATTCAGATTGATATCTAATATAGTCCAACTGACATATTCAGATTGATATCTAATATAGTCCAACTATTCAGATTGATATCTAATATAGTCCAACTGACATATTCAGATTGATATCTAATATACTCCAACTGACATATTCAGATTGATATCTAATATAGTCCAACTATTCAGATTGATATCTAATATAGTCCAACTGACATATTCAGATTGATATCTAATATAGTCCAACTGACATATTCAGATTGATATCTAATATAGTCCAACTATTCAGATTGATATCTAATATAGTCCAACTGCCATATTCAGATTAATATCTAATATAGTCCAACTATTTAGATTGATATCTAATATAGTCCAACTATTCAGATTGATATCTAATATAGTCCAACTGACATATTCAGATTGATATCTAATATAGTCCAACTATTCAGATTGATATCTAATATAGTCCAACTGACATATTCAGATTGATATCTAATATAGTCCAACTGACATATTCAGATTGATATCTAATATAGTCCAACTATTCAGATTGATATCTAATATAGTCCAACTGACATATTCAGATTGATATCTAATATAGTCCAACTATTCAGATTGATATCTAATATAGCCCAACTGACATATTCAGATTGATATCTAATATAGCCCAACTGACATATTCAGATTGATATCTAATATAGTCCAACTGACATATTCAGATTGATATCTAATATAGTCCAACTATTCAGATTGATATCTAATATAGTCCAACTGACATATTCAGATTGATATCTAATATAGTCCAACTGACATATTCAGATTGATATCTAATATAGTCCAACTGACATATTCAGATTGATATCTAATATAGTCCAACTGCCATATTCAGATTAATATCTAATATAGTCCAACTATTCAGATTGATATCTAATATAGTCCAACTATTCAGATTGATATCTAATATAGTCCAACTGACATATTCAGATTGATATCTAATATAGTCCAACTATTCAGATTGATATCTAATATAGTCCAACTGACATATTCAGATTGATATCTAATATACTCCAACTGACATATTCAGATTGATATCTAATATAGTCCAACTATTCAGATTGATATCTAATATAGTCCAACTGACATATTCAGATTGATATCTAATATAGTCCAACTGACATATTCAGATTGATATCTAATATAGTCCAACTATTCAGATTGATATCTAATATAGTCCAACTGCCATATTCAGATTAATATCTAATATAGTCCAACTATTTAGATTGATATCTAATATAGTCCAACTATTCAGATTGATATCTAATATAGTCCAACTGACATATTCAGATTGATATCTAATATAGTCCAACTATTCAGATTGATATCTAATATAGTCCAACTGACATATTCAGATTGATATCTAATATAGTCCAACTGACATATTCAGATTGATATCTAATATAGTCCAACTATTCAGATTGATATCTAATATAGTCCAACTGACATATTCAGATTGATATCTAATATAGTCCAACTATTCAGATTGATATCTAATATAGCCCAACTGACATATTCAGATTAATATATAATATAGTCCAACTATTCAGATTGATATCTAATATAGTCCAACTGACATATTCAGATTGATATCTAATATAGTCCAACTGACATATTCAGATTGATATCTAATATAGTCCAACTATTCAGATTGATATCTAATATAGTCCAACTGACATATTCAGATTGATATCTAATATAGTCCAACTATTCAGATTGATATCTAATATAGTCCAACTGACATATTCAGATTGATATCTAATATAGTCCAACTATTCAGATTGATATCTAATATAGTCCAACTGACATATTCAGATTAATATCTAATATAGTCCAACTGACATATTCAGATTGATATCTAATATAGTCCAACTGACATATTCAGATTGATATCTAATATAGTCCAACTATTCAGATTGATATCTAATATAGTCCAACTGACATATTCAGATTGATATCTAATATAGTCCAACTATTCAGATTGATATCTAATATAGCCCAACTGACATATTCAGATTGATATCTAATATAGTCCAACTGACATATTCAGATTGATATCTAATATAGTCCAACTGACATATTCAGATTGATATCTAATATAGTCCAACTGCCATATTCAGATTGATATCTAATATAGTCCAACTATTCAGATTGATATCTAATATAGTCCAACTATTCAGATTGATATCTAATATAGCCCAACTGACATATTCAGATTGATATCTAATATAGCCCAACTGACATATTCAGATTGATATCTAATATAGTCCAACTATTCAGATTGATATCTAATATAGTCCAACTGACATATTCAGATTGATATCTAATATAGTCCAACTATTCAGATTGATATCTAATATAGCCCAACTGACATATTCAGATTGATATCTAATATAGCCCAACTGACATATTCAGATTGATATCTAATATAGTCCAACTGACATATTCAGATTGATATCTAATATAGTCCAACTATTCAGATTGATATCTAATATAGTCCAACTGACATATTCAGATTGATATCTAATATAGTCCAACTGACATATTCAGATTGATATCTAATATAGTCCAACTGACATATTCAGATTGATATCTAATATAGTCCAACTGCCATATTCAGATTAATATCTAATATAGTCCAACTATTCAGATTGATATCTAATATAGTCCAACTATTCAGATTGATATCTAATATAGTCCAACTGACATATTCAGATTGATATCTAATATAGTCCAACTATTCAGATTGATATCTAATATAGTCCAACTGACATATTCAGATTGATATCTAATATAGTCCAACTGACATATTCAGATTGATATCTAATATAGTCCAACTATTCAGATTGATATCTAATATAGTCCAACTGACATATTCAGATTGATATCTAATATAGTCCAACTATTCAGATTGATATCTAATATAGCCCAACTGACATATTCAGATTAATATATAATATAGTCCAACTATTCAGATTGATATCTAATATAGTCCAACTGACATATTCAGATTGATATCTAATATAGTCCAACTGACATATTCAGATTGATATCTAATATAGTCCAACTATTCAGATTGATATCTAATATAGTCCAACTGACATATTCAGATTGATATCTAATATAGTCCAACTATTCAGATTGATATCTAATATAGTCCAACTGACATATTCAGATTGATATCTAATATAGTCCAACTATTCAGATTGATATCTAATATAGTCCAACTGACATATTCAGATTAATATCTAATATAGTCCAACTGACATATTCAGATTGATATCTAATATAGTCCAACTGACATATTCAGATTGATATCTAATATAGTCCAACTATTCAGATTGATATCTAATATAGTCCAACTGACATATTCAGATTGATATCTAATATAGTCCAACTATTCAGATTGATATCTAATATAGCCCAACTGACATATTCAGATTGATATCTAATATAGTCCAACTGACATATTCAGATTGATATCTAATATAGTCCAACTATTCAGATTGATATCTAATATAGTCCAACTGACATATTCAGATTGATATCTAATATAGTCCAACTGCCATATTCAGATTGATATCTAATATAGTCCAACTATTCAGATTGATATCTAATATAGTCCAACTATTCAGATTGATATCTAATATAGTCCAACTGACATATTCAGATTGATATCTAATATAGTCCAACTGACATATTCAGATTGATATCTAATATAGTCCAACTATTCAGATTGATATCTAATATAGTCCAACTGACATATTCAGATTGATATCTAATATAGTCCAACTGACATATTCAGATTGATATCTAATATAGCCCAACTGACACGTTCAGCTGATAACACACACACACACACACACACACACACACACACACACACACACACACACACACACACACACACACACACACACACACACACACACACACACACACACACACACACACACACACACACACACCTACCTCTCTCTCTAAACAACCAGATAAGCTTGCCTAAGATGCAGCTACACCATCTGGCATACAGTTACTTGGTCCATAAGCACTCCTTCATAAACATACACAGACAGACACACAGAACTCACAGGAAGTCCTGGGTTGTTGACGGTGATGCAGGGGGTTGTTGCTCTCAGGCCACCACTCACTCCATGATAGTACTTAAAGCAGATCTTAGTCTCAGCTGAGGAAGGAACACACACACAGAAGAGTTATATTGTTCTAATCATCCTGAACACACACACACAGAAGAGTTCTATTGTTCTAATCATCCTGAACACACACACAGAAGAGTTCTATTGTTCTAATCATCCTGAACACACACACACAGAACACTTCTATTGTTCTAATCATCCTGAACACACACACACAGAACACTTATATTGTTCTAATCATCCTGAACACACACACAGAATGCTTCTATTGTTCTAATCATCCTGAACACACACACACAGAAGAGTTAAATTGTTCTAATCATCCTGAACACACACACACAGAATGCTTCTATTGTTCTAATCATCCTGAACACACACACAGAATGCTTCTATTGTTCTAATCATCCTGAACACACACGCACAGAAGAGTTACATTGTTCTAATCATCCTGAACACACACACACAGAAGAGTTCTATTGTTCTAATCATCCTGAACACACACAAATAATACTTATATTGTTCTAATCATCCTGAACACACAAACAGTTCTTCATAAACATTAACACACACACACACACACTATACTCACGCTCCATGAAGTAAGGTCCAGGCTCCAGCCTCCAGACGATCTGTCCTCTCTGGGTGCCGTTCACCCCGCGGTTCTTAGAGTCCCACACGTTGGCAGGACAGGTCTCGTCTGAGGAGGGGACACACAGTCACATCACTGATATAGGCTGTAACCGTGCTGACTTAGGCCATAACACAACTGACAGCCCCATACATTGACAGGACACGTCTCCTCTGAGGAGGGGACACACAGTCACATCACTGATATAGGCTGTAACCATGCTGACTTAGGCCATAACACAACTGACAGCCCCATACATTGACAGGACACGTCTCATCAGACGTAAAACAACTGACACGTGGTATTTATAAATGTTTTATTTTTTTATTTGACCTTTATTTAGCAACTAGGCAAGTCGGTTAAGAAACAATTCATATTTAGAATGACGGACTACCCGGCCAAACCCAGAGGACGCTGGGCCTATTGTGCACCGCCCTATGGGACTCCCAATCACAGCCGGATGTGATACAACCTTGATTCGAACCCGGGACTGTAGTGACGCCTCTTGCACTGAGATGCAGTGCCACTCAGGAGCCCAACAGTACTAATGACAGGCAGAAACCAAGCTGAAACAGGCCCTAACAGTACTGATGTAGACGGTCAGAGGACTGACACACACCATGACACAACTGACAGGTCGTAATGTACTGCTGTAGCAGTAGCTGATGTTGTAACCTAGTGTAACAGTAGCTGATGCTGTAACCTAGTGTAACAGTAGCTGATGCTGTAACCTAGTGTAACAGTAGCTGACGCTGTAACCTAGTGTAGAAGTAGCTGACGCTGTAACTTAGTGTAACAGTAGCTGATGCTGTAACCTAGTGTAACAGTAGCTGACGCTGTAACCTAGTGTAACAGTAGCTGATGCTGTAACCTAGTGTAACAGTAGCTGATGCTGTAACCTAGTGTAACATTAGCTGATGCTGTAACCTATTGTAACAGTAGCTGATGCTGTAACCTAGTGTAACAGTAGCTGATGCTGTAACCTAGTGTAACAGTAGCTGATGCTGTAACCTAGTGTAACAGTAGCTGATGCTGTAACCTAGTGTAACAGTAGCTGATGCTGTAACCTAGTGTAACAGTAGCTGATGCTGTAACCTAGTGTAACAGTAGCTGATGCTGTAACCTAGTGTAACAGTAGCTGATGCTGTAACCTAGTGTAGCAGTAGCTGACGCTGTAACCTAGTGTAGCAGTAGCTGACGCTGTAACCTAGTGTAGCAGTAGCTGACGCTGTAACCTAGTGTAACAGTAGCTGACGCTGTAACCTAGTGTAACAGTAGCTGACGCTGTAACCTAGTGTAACAGTAGCTGACGCTGTAACCTAGTGTAGCAGTAGCTGATGCTGTAACCTAGTGTAGCAGTAGCTGATGCTGTAACCTAGTGTAGCAGTAGCTGATGTTGTAACCTAGTGTAACAGTAGCTGATGCTGTAACCTAGTGTAACAGTAGCTGATGCTGTAACCTAGTGTAACAGTAGCTGATGCTGTAACCTAGTGTAACAGTAGCTGATGCTGTAACCTAGTGTAGCAGTAGCTGATGCTGTAACCTAGTGTAGCAGTAGCTGATGCTGTAACCTAGTGTAGCAGTAGCTGATGCTGTAACCTAGTGTAACAGTAGCTGATGCTGTAACCTAGTGTAACAGTAGCTGATGCTGTAACCTAGTGTAACAGTAGCTGATGCTGTAACCTAGTGTAACAGTAGCTGATGCTGTAACCTAGTGTAACAGTAGCTGATGCTGTAACCTAGTGTAACAGTAGCTGATGCTGTAACCTAGTGTAACAGTAGCTGATGCTGTAACCTAGTGTAACAGTAGCTGATGCTGTAACCTAGTGTAACAGTAGCTGATGCTGTAACCTAGTGTAGCAGTAGCTGATGCTGTAACCTAGTGTAGCAGTAGCTGATGCTGTAACCTAGTGTAACAGTAGCTGACGCTGTAACCTAGTGTAACAGTAGCTGACGCTGTAACCTAGTGTAACAGTAGCTGATGCTGTAACCTAGTGTAACAGTAGCTGATGCTGTAACCTAGTGTAACAGTAGCTGATGCTGTAACCTAGTGTAACAGTAGCTGATGCTGTAACCTAGTGTAACAGTAGCTGATGCTGTAACCTAGTGTAACAGTAGCTGATGCTGTAACCTAGTGTAACAGTAGCTGATGCTGTAACCTAGTGTAACAGTAGCTGATGCTGTAACCTAGTGTAACAGTAGCTGCTACAGACACTATGGTCACTTTCCTGTTGTCCTTGAGCTGTGTAGGATGACAAACGTCTGACATAGCCCATGTGTCACTCAGACAGTGTGTGACAGAGATGTGTGTGTGTGTGTGTGTGTGTAGTGTGTGCGTGTACGTGTGTGTGTGTGCGTGTGTGTAGTGTATCTGTCACTCAGACAGTGTGTGACAGAGATGCGTGTGTGTGTATGTGTGTGTGTGTGTGTGTGTGTGTGTGCGTGCCTGTGTGTGTGTAGTGTATCTGTCACTCAGATAGTATGTGACAGAGATGCACGTGTGTGTGTGTGTGTGTGTGTGTGTGTGTGTGCGTGCGTGCGTGCGTGCGTGCATCTGTCACTCAGATAGTATGTGACAGAGATGACCATGATGAATATGTCTCATGTGTTTTCACCCAGTCCCCCCTCAGAGCCACAACTCAACTCACACCATGTCACAATCAATAACATCTGGACAGGATCCAGGCCAGGGTGGCAAGTGACAGCAGTCACAAGTCCCCCACCCACACACACACAGACAGGGTTGGGGAGTAACCGATAACATGTAATCTGATTACAAAAAGCTGTGACTGTAATGAATTAAATGAACCAGCTAAAATATTGTAATCAGATTACAGATACTTTTGAAAAACTACATCATTACGAAAAAATACATTATGACCCCTTTCTGTTTTCTCAATTCAGCATTGAAAAAAGGGTGCAGGTTTCAGTTTGTTCCACCTGAGAGAGTCTGACTACAAGTCAGAGACCACTATGATGACACACCAGATGATGACCAATCAGAGACCACTATGATGACACACCAGCACTATGTTCACACTACCTCCCCAGAGGCTCTGCATATTTAATCAATAACCCAGGTAATGTCACAATAAGTCACTACTGTCACTTGTATTATTTCCGTTACCCAGAAACCCTGTGCTTTTTCCTCAACAACAGAGAGGTGGAAAAGGAAGAGAGGAAGAGAGGAGGAGAGGAGAGAGAGGGGGATGGAGTGATGGAGGGGGAGAGAGAGGAGGATGGAGTGATGGAGGAGAGGAGGATGGAGTGATGGAGGGGGAGAGAGAGGAGGATGGAGTGATGGAGGAGAGGGAGAGAGGAGAGAGAGGGGGATAGAGTGATGGAGAGGGAGAGAGAGGAGGATGGAGGGATGGAGAGGGAGAGGAGGATGGAGGGATGGTGGAGAGGATAGAGAGGAAGAGAGGAGAGAGAGGAGGATAGAGTGATGGAGGAGAGGAGAGAGAGGAGGATGGAGGGATGGAGAGGGAGAGAGAGGAGGATGGAGGGATGGTGGAGAGGGAGGATGGAGTGATAGAGGAGAGGGGAGAGATGAGGATGGAGTGATGAGGAGAGGTGGATGATGGAGGGGGAGAGAGAGGAGGATGGAGTGATGGAGGAGAGGAGGATGAGTGATGAGGGGTTAGAGAGAGGAGGATGGAGTGATAGAGGGGGGAGAGAGGAGGATGGAGTGATGGAGGGGTTAGAGAGAGGAGGATGGAGTGATGGAGGAGAGGAGGATGAGTGATAGAGGGGTTAGAGAGAGGAGGATGGAGTGATGGAGGGGGGAGAGAGGAGGATGGAGTGATGGAGGAGAGGGAGAGAGGAGAGAGAGGGGGATGGAGTGATGGAGGGGGGAGAGAGGAGGATGGAGTGATGGAGGGGGGAGAGAGGAGGATGGAGTGATGGAGGGGTTAGAGAGAGGAGGATGGAGTGATGGAGGAGAGGAGGATGAGTGATGGAGGGGTTAGAGAGAGGAGGATGGAGTGATGGAGGGGGAGAGAGAGGAGGATGAGTGATGGAGGGGGAGAGAGAGGAGGATGAGTGATAGAGGAGATGAGAGAGAGGAGGATGGAGTGATGGAGGAGATGAGAGAGAGGAGGATGGAGTGATGGAGGGGGAGAGAGAGGAGGATGGAGTGATGGAGGAGAGGGAGAGAGGAGAGAGAGGGGGATGGAGTGATGGAGGGGGAGAGAGGAGGATGGAGTGATGGAGGGGGGGAGAGAGGAGGATGGAGTGATGGAGGGGTTAGAGAGAGGAGGATGGAGTGATGGAGGAGAGGAGGATGAGTGATGGAGGGGTTAGAGAGAGGAGGATGGAGTGATGGAGGGGGAGAGAGAGGAGGATGAGTGATGGAGGGGAGAGAGAGGAGGATGAGTGATGGAGGAGATGAGAGAGAGGAGGATGGAGTGATGGAGGAGAGGAGGATGAGTGATGAGGGGTTAGAGAGAGGAGGATGGAGTGATAGAGGGGGGAGAGAGGAGGATGGAGTGATGGAGGGGTTAGAGAGAGGAGGATGGAGTGATGGAGGAGAGGAGGATGAGTGATAGAGGGGTTAGAGAGAGGAGGATGGAGTGATGGAGGGGGGAGAGAGGAGGATGGAGTGATGGAGGAGAGGGAGAGAGGAGAGAGAGGGGGATGGAGTGATGGAGGGGGGAGAGAGGAGGATGGAGTGATGGAGGGGGGGAGAGAGGAGGATGGAGTGATGGAGGGGTTAGAGAGAGGAGGATGGAGTGATGGAGGAGAGGAGGATGAGTGATGGAGGGGTTAGAGAGAGGAGGATGGAGTGATGGAGGGGGAGAGAGAGGAGGATGAGTGATGGAGGGGGAGAGAGAGGAGGATGAGTGATAGAGGAGATGAGAGAGAGGAGGATGGAGTGATGGAGGGGGAGAGAGAGGAGGATGGAGTGATGGAGGAGAGGGAGAGAGGAGAGAGAGGGGGATGGAGTGATGGAGGGGGAGAGAGGAGGATGGAGTGA
The DNA here is from genome assembly GCF_045791955.1 of Oncorhynchus clarkii lewisi. Taxonomy (NCBI): domain Eukaryota; kingdom Metazoa; phylum Chordata; class Actinopteri; order Salmoniformes; family Salmonidae; genus Oncorhynchus; species Oncorhynchus clarkii. The sequence continues at coordinate 171,214 of NW_027260950.1, forward strand.
TGGAGGGGGGGAGAGAGGAGGATGGAGTGATGGAGGGGTTAGAGAGAGGAGGATGGAGTGATGGAGGAGAGGAGGATGAGTGATGGAGGGGTTAGAGAGAGGAGGATGGAGTGATGGAGGGGGAGAGAGAGGAGGATGAGTGATGGAGGGGAGAGAGAGGAGGATGAGTGATGGAGGAGATGAGAGAGAGGAGGATGGAGTGATGGAGGAGATGAGAGAGAGGAGGATGGAGTGATGGAGGGGGAGAGAGAGGAGGATGGAGTGATGGAGGAGATGAGAGAGGAGGATGGAGTGATGGAGGAGATGAGAGAGGAGGATGGAGTGATGGAGGAGAGGAGGCTGAGTGATGGAGGGGTTAGAGAGAGGAGGATGGAGTGATGGAGGGGGAGAGAGAGGAGGATGGAGTGATGGAGGAGATGAGAGAAAGGAGGATGGAGTGATGGAGGAGATGAGAGAGAGGAGGATGGAGTGATGGAGGAGATGAGAAAGAGGAGGATGGAGTGATGGAGGAGAGGAGAGAGAGGAGGATGGAGTGATGGAGGGGGAGAGAGAGGAGGATGGAGTGATGGAGGAGATGAGAGAGAGGAGGATGGAGTGATGGAGGGGGAGAGAGAGGAGAATGGAGTGATGGAGGGGGAGAGAGAGGAGGATGGAGGAGTGATGGAGGAGATGAGAGAGAGGAGGATGGAGGAGTGATGGGGGAGATGAGAGAGAGGAGGATGGAGTGATGGAGGAGAGGAGAGAGAGGAGGATGGAGTGATGAAGGAGATGAGAGAGAGGGGAGGCAGGGCAGACGGTAGGTGCCAGTAATGGAGCCGTGTTGGCTCCAGGGCAGGGGTGGATGGCCCAGGGCCAGAATGATGCATCTCTCTGGGGGACACATCTCAGGTCCTCCCCCCCGGTCAATACCTCCACACACAGAGCCTGGTGTAGAGAGTGGATGGATCTCCTTTCACTGGCCATCACTCTCTCTACTGGCTGCTGCTGACACTATAGTGTTCAGGATGTGTGTATGTGTGTGTGTGTGTGTGTGTGTGTGTGTGTGTGTGTGTGTGTGTGTGTGTGTGTGTGTGTGTCAGTAAGTGCCCTCTGATAGCAGGCTGATGATAATGAGAAGATGATTAAAGAACTGAAGCTGTTACCACTATTCACTACTGTCCAGAATGTACAGAAGTCCACTATTCACTACTGTCCAGAATGTACAGAAGTCCACTATTCACTACTGTCCAGAATGTACAGAAGTCCACTATTCACTACTGTCCAGAATGTACAGAAGTCCACTATTCACTACTGTCCAGAATGTACAGAAGTCCACTATTCACTACTGTCCAGAATGTACAGAAGTCCACTATTCACTACTGTCCAGAATGTACAGAAGTCCACTATTCACTACTGTCCAGAATGTACAGAAGTCCACTATTCACTACTGTCCAGAATGTACAGAAGTCCACTATTCACTACTGTCCAGAATGTACAGAAGTCCACTATTCACTACTGTCCAGAATGTACAGAAGTCCACTATTCACTACTGTCCAGAATGTACAGAAGTCCACTATTCACTACTGTCCAGAATGTACAGAAGTCCACTATTCACTACTGTCCAGAATGTACAGAAGTCCACTATTCACTATTGTCCAGAAGTCCACTATTCACTACTGTCCAGAATGTACAGAAGTCCACTATTCACTACTGTCCAGAATGTACAGAAGTCCACTATTCACTACTGTCCAGAATGTACAGAAGTCCACTATTCACTACTGTCCAGAATGTACAGAAGTCCACTATTCACTACTGTCCAGAATGTACAGAAGTCCACTATTCACTACTGTCCAGAATGTACAGAAGTCCACTATTCACTACTGTCCAGAATGTACAGAAGTCCACTATTCACTACTGTCCAGAATATACAGAAGTCCACTATTCACTACTGTCCAGAATGTACAGAAGTCCACTATTCACTACTGTCCAGGATGTACAGAAGACCACTATTCACTATTGTCCAGAAGTCCACTATTCACTACTGTCCAGGATATACAGAAGTCCACTATTCACTACTGTCCAGGATGTACAGAAGTCCACTATTCACTACTGTCCAGGATGTATAGAAGTCCACTATTCACTACTGTCCAGGATGTATAGAAGTCCACTATTCACTATTGTCCAGGATGTACAGAAGTCCACTACTCACTATTGTCCAAAAGTCCAGGCAGAAAGGCACACACCTGTCTATATAAGGTCCCATGTCAGACCGAAAATTAAACCATGAGGTCGAAGGAATTGTCCGTAGAGCTCCGAGACAGGATTGTGTAGCGGCACATATCTGGGGAAGGGTACCAAAATATTTCTGCAGCATTAAAGATCCCCCAAGAACACAGTGGCCTCCATCCTTCTTAAATGGAAGATGTTTGGAACCACCAAGACTCTTCCTAGAGCTGGCTGCCCGGCCAAACATAGCCATTGGGGAGAAGGGCCTTGGTCTGGGAGGTGACCAAGAACCCAATGGTCACTCTGACAGAGCTCCATAGGTCCTCTGTGGAGATGGGAGAACCTTCCAGAAGGACAACAATCTCTGCAGCACTCCACCAATCAGGCCTTAATGATAGAGTGGCCACTCCTCAGTAAAATGCACGATAGCCCGCTTACAGTTTGTCAAAAAGCACCTAAAATGACTCAGACCACGAGAAACAAGATTCTCTGGTCTGATGAAACCAAGATTGAACTTTTTGGCCTGAAAGCCAAGTGTCACGTCTGGAGGAAACCTGGCACCATCCCTACGGTGAAGTGTGGTGGTGGCAGCATCATGCTGTGGGGATGTTTTTCAGCGGCAGGGACTGGGAGACTAGTCAGGATCGAGGGAAAGATGAACGGAGCAAAGTACAGAGAGCTCCTCATTGAAAACCTGCTCCAGCGGGCTCAGGACCTGAGACCTTCGCCTGAAGGTTCACCTTCCTACAGAACAATGACCCTAAGCACAGCCAAGACAACGCAGGTGTGCCTTCAGGACAAGTCTCTGAATGTCCTTGAGTAGCCCAGCCAGAGGCCGGACTTGAACCCGAGCGAACATCTCTGGAGAGACCTGAAAATAGCTGTGCAGCAACACTCCCCAACCAATCTGATAGAACTCGAGAGGATCTGCAGAGAAGAATGGGAGAAACTTACCAAATACAGGTGTGCCAAGCTTGTAGAGTCATACCCAAGAAGACTCAAGGCTGTAATCGCTGCCAAAGGTGCTTCAACAAAACACTGAGTAAAGGGTCTGAATACTTATGTAAATGTGACATTCGTTTTTTATTTTTAATACATTTGCAAACATTTCTTAAAACCTGTTTTTGCTTTGTTATTATGGTGTATTGTGTGTAGATTGAGGGGGAAAAAACTATTGAATCAATTTTAGAATAAGGCTGTAACGTAACAAAATGTGGAAAACAAGGCTGGTCATGGCTCACATTGGTTACGGGCTTGTAAGTAATCTACTACACCTGTTGTATTCAGCATTTCACGGTAAGATCTACTACACCTGTTGTATTCAGCATTTCACGGTAAGGTCTATTACACCTGTTGTATTCAGCATTTCACGGTAAGGTCTACCTACACCTGTTGTATTCAGCATTTCACGGTAAGGTCTACTACACCTGTTTATTCAGCATTTCACGGTAAGGTCTACTACACCTGTTGTATTCAGCATTTCACGGTAAGGTCTACCTACACCTGTTTATTCAGCATTTCACGGTAAGGTCTACTACACCTGTTGTATTCAGCATTTCACGGTAAGGTCTACCTACACCTGTTTATTCAGCATTTCACGGTAAGGTCTACTACACCTGTTGTATTCAGCATTTCACGGTAAGGTCTACCTACACCTGTTTATTCAGCATTTCACGGTAAGGTCTACTACACCTGTTGTATTCAGCATTTCACGGTAAGGTCTACTACACCTGTTTAGTCAGCATTTCACGGTAAGGTCTACTACACCTGTTGTATTCAGCATTTCACGGTAAGGTCTACCTACACCTGTTGTATTCAGCATTTCACGGTAAGGTCTACCTACACCTGTTGTATTCAGCATTTCACGGTAAGGTCTACTACACCTGTTGTATTCAGCATTTCACGGTAAGGTCTACCTACACCTGTTGTATTCCGCGCATGTGACAAATACAATTTGATTTGAAAAAGTCAAGGGGTCTGAATCCTTTCTGAATGCACTGTAGCTAATATACACACACACTGTGATTATCTCAGCCTGCCTGGCTGTGGTCCAGTGTATTCATCACATGCACTTCACGTAGTGCCCCCAAAACAAACAAACAAACAAACAAACAAACGCACGTAGTGCTTTCACCTCCTTTCCCCATCCTCCCCCTCTCACCCTACCTCCCTTCCCCATCCTCCCCCTCTCACCCTACCTCCCTTCCCCATCCTCCCCCTCTCACCCTACCTCCCTTCCCCATCCTCCCCCTCTCCCCCTCTCACCCTACCTCCCTTCCCCATCCTCCCCCTCTCACCCTACCTCCCTTCCCCATCCTCCCCCTCTCACCCTACCTCCCTTCCCCATCCTCCCCCTCTCACCCTACCTCCCTTCCCCATCCTCCCCCTCTCACCCTACCTCCCTTTCCCATTCTCCCCCTCTCACCCTACCTCCCTTCCCCATTCACCCCCTCTCACCCTACCTCCTTTCCCCATCCTCCCCCTCTCACCCTACCTCCTTTCCCCATCCTCCCCCTCTCACCCTACCTCCCTTCCCCATCCTCCCCCTCTCACCCTACCTCCCTTTCCCATTCTCCCCCTCTCACCCTACCTCCCTTCCCCATCCTCCCCCTCTCACCCTACCTCCCTTTCCCATTCTCCCCCTCTCACCCTACCTCCCTTCCCCATTCACCCCCTCTCACCCTACCTCCCTTCCCCATCCTCCCCCTCTCACCCTACCTCCCTTCCCCATTCACCCCCTCTCACCCTACCTCCTTTCCCCATTCTCCCCCTCTCACCCTACCTCCCAAGCCATTTTCCCCCTCTCACCCTACCTCCTTTCCCCATCCTCCCCCTCTCACCCTCTCTCCCTTCCCCATCCTCCCCCTCTCACCCTACCTCCCTTATCCATCCTCCCCCTCTCACCCTACCTCCCTTCCCCATCCTCCCCCTCTCACCCTACCTCCCTTTCCCATTCTCCCCCTCTCACCCTACCTCCCTTCCCCATTCACCCCCTCTCACCCTACCTCCTTTCCCCATCCTCCCCCTCTCACCCTACCTCCCAAGCCATTTTCCCCCTCTCACCCTACCTCCCTTCCCCATCCTCCCCCTCTCACCCTACCTCCCTTCCCCATTCTCCCCCTCTCACCCTACCTCCTTTCCTCATCCTCCCCCTCTCACCCTCTCTCCCTTCCCCATCCTCCCCCTCTCACCCTACCTCCCTTATCCATCCTCCCCCTCTCACCCTACCTCCCACCCTTCCCATCTCACCCTACTTCCCTTCCCCATCCCCCCCCCTCTTCTTCCCTCTCATCCTACCTCCCACTCCCCTCTCTTCCTCCCACCTCTCTACCTCCCCCTCCCTTCCTCCCTCTCATCATCCCTCCTTCCCCCTCTCATCCTACTTCCCTCCCCCCTCTCTTCCTCCCTCTCATCCTACCTACCTCCCTACCTCCCCCCTCCCTTCCATCCTCCCTTCTTCCCCCTCTCATCCTACCTCTCATCCTACTTCCCTCCCCCCTCCAATCCTCCCTCTCATCATCCCTCTTTCCCCCTATCATCCTCCCTCTCATCATCCCTCCTTCCCCCTCTCATCCTACCTCTCATCCTACTTCCCTCCCCCCTCTCTTCCTCCCTCTCATCCTACCTACCTCCCTCCCTCCCCTCTCTTCCTCCCTCTCATCCTACCTCCCGCCCCCTCTCTTCCTATCTCCCTCCCTCCCTCCTCTCTTCCCCCGTCCTTGGTCTCCATTGAGGATCTTGTTCTATGATTGATGTGTGTTTTTAAAATGTGAAGGTAACTAAATGAATGTCCAACTTTCTGGGGATGGGACAATAAAGGAAAACTTGACATAACTTGACCCCCCTACCCCTTCTTCCTCTGAAGATGGTCTAGTCCTCCCCCTGTGTCTCACCGATATGGTAGAGTCCGATCCAGTCCGTGGCGTCCACTTCCTCCTTGATGTCCCAGTTGATGACCAGGTTTTGGCCCCGCCCCATTGTGAACTCGTATGTCGACGCAGTCAGCGATGACCTGCTCTCCGAGGTCACCAGGTCCGTGTCGCTATTGGCCCTTTGTAGTCCGCCGCCATGACCCTCTCCATGACCTCCGACCCCTGACCGTTCACCAGCTGACCTTTCCCCGCCGTGACCCCTAGGGCCAATGCCATCACCGCCCTGGGCTGAGAGGGAGCGCAGGTTTTCAGGGCTGAGAGTGTAGCGCATGTGGGGGTTGCGCCTCCTCACCACCAGGAGATGCTCACGAGCAGTGGGAGTGGTCGTCATGGTGACCACAGGGGAGAATGGAGGAGGGGATTGGGGGTGAGATGGGAGGTGAGATGGGGGTTGAGAGGGGTGGGGGTGATGGTGATGATGGGGGGAGTGGTGGTGATGGGAGGGGGAGGAAGGGTGGGGGCGGGGGCGGGGGGGGAGGACAGCCGTGGCGAGGGAGGGGCGAATGGTGGAGGTTGAGCAGGGGAGGGGGGAGAACTGTGTGCCTCGCCCAAAGCTAGAGCCAGAGAGGAGGGCCACAGGGCAGGAGGCCACAGCACAGGGCCAGAGACAGCCTGGTAGAGCCTACTAGAACCTAATAGAACATACTATAACCTAATAGAGCATACTAGAACCTAAGAGAACATATTATAATCTAATAGACCATAACAGAACATACTAGAACCTCTTAGAACGTACTAGAACCTAATAGAACATTCTAGAAGCTGACGCGCTAGCTACGGTCAGTAGAAGCCATTAGATTCAATACTACAGTCTGGATCCAACAAGCAGCCAAGCCCAGACACAGGTCAGAGGTTAGCTAACACATCTCCACTTGTAAGGAGGTTTTCTCTTGCCACTGTGCTGCTGCCTGCTCTCTGGAAGTCAGAAATAGGTTTACTAAGGTGACTACTGTAAAGCACTTTGTGAGAAATGTTGTTGTAAAAAGGCTTTTATAAATAAAGTTTGATTGAGTGATTGTGGAATTTGAGGCCTGTGATCCAGTCTTCCTATTAGTTGAGATGAACAGGAAGTGAGGTGGGCTGATGCTGAGGTCACATCCTGTTCTCTCCTGTCCGGTCAGCGCTGGTCCAGCCCAGTTTCACATCAGAACATTTAGCTTCACTTCATTACTCAGTGCAGTACAACTGGAGTGGTTCAAGATTTCAATCTAGGGATGGGCTGTACCATGGCTCTTACACACAGACCCTGAGGCTGCATGTTGGGAGGGGGGAGGGAGAGGGAGGGAGGGGATGAGGGGGGGCGAAGCTCCTCTCTCCCCCTCGTCTGTTTGGGGAGGGGTGGAGTGGAAGGAGGTTGGATTGTAGTCTAGTTGGAACTAGGGTGGTCTGGGGTAGGATGTTGGATTGTAGTCTAGTTGGAACTAGGGTGGTCTGGGGTAGGATGTTGGATTGTAGTCTAGTTGGAACTAGGGTGGTCTGGGGTAGGATGTTGGATTGTAGTCTAGTTGCAACTAGGGTGGTCTGGGGTAGGATGTTGGATTGTAGTCTAGTTGCAACTAGGGTGGTCTGGGGTAGGATGTTGGATTGTAGTCTAGTTGCAACTAGGGTGGTCTGGGGTAGGATGTTGGATTGTAGTCTAGTTGCAACTAGGGTGGTCTGGGGTAGGATGTTGGATTGTAGTCTAGTTGCAACTAGGGTGGTCTGGGGTAGGATGTTGGATTGTAGTCTAGTTGCAACTAGGGTGGTCTGGGGTAGGATGTTGTCCTCTTCCAGGGGGGACAGAATGGGGTGAGAGGGGGGAGAGATGGAGACTGCAGGCCTGAGGTGGTGGTGGAGGTGATGAAGGGAGGCTGGAGACCTGTGAGAGAACTAGGGTGGTCTGGGGTAGGAGAGACAGAGAGGGAGGGGGAGAAAGTAGGAGGGGACGTCAGAGAAACAGCATAACGCCCAGGATCAACCAATGACAGGAGAATGACAGGATCAACAGAAGCATTGTTTATCAGACTTGATCACCATCATTGCAACGGCCTCCATAACATTTGATTTGGAACAGAACAAGCTACCCCCAGCTTCCTAATCAACGGCAGCCCTAACACTTGATTTGGAACAGAACAAGCTACCCCCAGCTTCCTCATCAACGGCTGCCCTAACACTTGATTTGGAACAGAACAAGCTACCCCCAGCTTCCTAATCAACGGCAGCCCTAACACTTGATTTGGAACAGAACAAGCTACCCCCAGCTTCCTAATCAACGGCAGCCCTAACACTTGATTTGGAACAGAACACGCTACCCCCAGCTTCCTAATCAACGGCAGCCCTAACACTTGATTTGGAACAGAACAAGCTAACCCCAGCTTCCTAATCAACGGCAGCCCTAACACTTGATTTGGAACAGAACAAGCTACCCCCAGCTTCCTAATCAACGGCTGCCCTAACACTTGATTTGGAACAGAACAAGCTACCCCCAGCTTCCTCATCAACGGCAGCCCTAACACTTGATTTGGAACAGAACAAGCTACCCCCAGCTTCCTAATCAACGGCAGCCCTAACACTTGATTTGGAAACAAGCTACCCCCAGCTTCCTAATCAACGGCTGCCCTAACACTTGATTTGGAACAGAACAAGCTACCCCCAGCTTCCTCATCAATGGCAGCCCTAACACTTGATTTGGAACAGAACAAGCTACCCCCAGCTTCCTCATCAATGGCAATCAACGGCCACTGTTTCACCTGAAAACAGTGACCAACGGCATGTACAGAACTGATCTTCCACTCAAATAAATATTGGACATGTATTTACTCGGTTGAGGGCTGTTGTTCCAGTTTCCCCAATAGCAACAGCAGACAAACCACCGATTGTGACTTCACTGTAACAGGCAGCCAATGGGTGATGAGGGAGGGACCCACTGGAGAAAACCCACGTTGTATCACTCCCCTGTTAACACAGTGCTTTAGATCAACCTCCCACCCTGTTAACACAGTGTTTTAGATCAACCTCCCTCCATGTTAATACAGTGTTTTAGATCAACCTCCCTCCATGTTAACACAGTGCTTTAGATCCACCTCCCTCCCTGTTAACACAGTGTTTTAGATCAACCTCCCTCCCTGTTAACACAGTGCTTTAGATCAACCTCCCTCCCTGTTAACACAGTGTTTCAGATCAACCTCCCACCCTGTTAACACAGTGTTTTAGATCAACCTCCCTCCCTGTTAACACAGTGCTTTAGATCAACCTCCCTCCCTGTTAACACAGTGTTTCAGATCAACCTCCCACCCTGTTAACACACAGTTAACACAGTTTTAGATCAACCTCCCTCCCTGTTAACACAGTGCTTTAGATCAACCTCCCTCCCTGTTAACACAGTGTTTTAGATCAACCTCCCTCCATTCCCTAGCCTGCCTCTTCTCTCCTCCATCCTACCTTCTCTCTCCTCCATCCTCTCTCATATCTTCCCTCCCTCATATATCTTCCCTCCTCTCTCCTACATCCTCTCTCATATCTTACCTCCTCTCTCATATCTTCCCTCCTCCATCATATATCTTCCCTCCTCCATCCTCTCTCATATATCTTCCCTCCTCTCTCATATCTTCCCTCCTCTCTCCTCTCTCCTCCCTCTCCCAACCCTCGTCTCTCTTCCCTCATCTCTCCTACTTCTTCCCTTGTCTCTCCATCCTGCTCCCTCCTCCTCCCTCTTTCCTAATCAGGTCTTAACATCAGTCGATCTGGCCAAACCTGTGAGGGAATGACCCATAGTCACTCGTGGCATCTCTGGTGAGAGATGAGAGAGATGAGAGAGAGAGATGAGAGATAGAGAGATAGAGAGAGAGAGAGATAGAGAGAGAGAGTGAGAGAGAGAGAGAGAGAGAGAGAGGTCCAGTCCACAATAACACTGCAGTTAATAGCGTGGGGAGAAAGGCCATGTCCCATCCTGTGAATCCTTTATTAGTCTCCCTCATTACTAGTGTCCTGGTTGGAGGATTCCGGATGTCCTGCTTAGACCCTCCTGATTCTGGGAAACATCCAACTGGGAGTTTGGGAAAACAACTTCAAAGTTCCCAGAATGTTTCAAAAACCTCTTAAACATGTAAACCACAAAGAAGCTACAACTGAGGTGCATTAGTTTTATCAGGCTACTGAGGAACATATTGATCTCACTTCCTGTCTAGACTGTGGTTACATTAGTACTAGCAGGCTACTGAGGAACATATTGATCTCTCTTCCTATAGACTGTGGTAACATTAGTACTAGCAGGCTACTGAGGAACATATTGATCTCTCTTCCTGTAGACTGTGGTTACATTAGTACTAGCAGGCTACTGAGGAACATATTGATCTCTCTTCCTGTAGACTGTGGTAACATTAGTACTAGCAGGCTACTGAGGAACATATTGATCTCTCTTCCTGTAGACTGTGGTTACATTAGTACTAGCAGGCTACTGAGGAACATATTGATCTCTCTTCCTCTAGACTGTGGTTACATTAGTACTAGCAGGCTACTGAGGAACATATTAATCTCTCTTCCTGTCTAGACTGTGGTTACATTAGTACTAGCAGGCTACTGAGGAACATGTTGATCTCTCTTCCTCTAGACTGTGGTTACATTAGTACTAGCAGGCTACTGAGGAACATATTAATCTCTCTTCCTGTAGACTGTGGTTACATTAGTACTAGCAGGCTACTGAGGAACATGTTGATCTCTCTTCCTGTAGACTGTGGTTACATTAGCTCTAGCAGGCTACTGAGGAACATATTGATCTCTCTTCCTGTAGACTGTGGTTACATTAGTACTAGCAGGCTACTGAGGAACATATTGATCTCTCTTCCTGTAGACTGTGGTTACATTAGTACTAGCAGGCTACTGAGGAACATGTTGATCTCTCTTCCTGTAGACTGTGGTTACATTAGTACTAGCAGGCTACTGAGGAACATATTGATCTCTCTTCCTGTAGACTGTGGTTACATTAGTTCTAGCAGGCTACTGAGGAACATATTGATCTCTCTTCCTGTAGACTGTGGTTACATTAGTACTAGCAGGCTACTGAGGAACATATTGATCTCTCTTCCTGTAGACTGTGGTTACATTAGTACTAGCAGGCTACTGAGGAACATATTAATCTCTCTTCCTGTAGACTGTGGTTACATTAGTACTAGCAGGATACTGAGGAACATATTGATCTCTCTTTCTGTAGACTGTGGTTACATTAGTACTAGCAGGCTACTGAGGAACATATTGATCTCACTTCCTGTAGACTGTGGTTACATTAGTACTAGCAGGCTACTGAGGAACATATTGATCTCTCTTCCTGTAGACTGTGGTTACATTAGTACTAGCAGGCTACTGAGGAACATATTGATCTCTCTTCCTGTAGACTGTGGTTACATTAGTACTAGCAGGCCACTGAGGAACATGTTGATCTCTCTTCCTCTAGACTGTGGTTACATTAGTACTAGCAGGCTACTGAGGAATATATTGATCTCTCTTCCTGTAGACTGTGGTTACATTAGCTCTAGCAGGCTACTGAGGAACATATTGATCTCTCTTCCTGTAGACTGTGGTTACATTAGCTCTAGCAGGCTACTGAGGAACATATTGATCTCTCTTCCTGTAGACTGTGGTTTCTCTTAGCAGTCTTACCATCTCGTGCTCACTTCCCCTCTCGCTGTCTCTCTCTGTATCTGTCTCTCTCTCTGTCTAACTCTCTCTCTCTATCTATTTTCATCAATATCATCTCTCATTCCCTCTCTCCAAAACAAGGTCTTCTGTTGCCATGGCAAAAGTCATTACGCCAAACCAGACACATTGGCACGCATGAACGCACACACACAAGCACACACAAACCCAGACACCCAGAGTCATAAAACGAACAAGAGTGCAGGCAGAAACACAACAATCTAAAAACACAACAACCAATCAATCACTTTCTCTGTCAGCCTCTCTCTCACTCCCACATGGAGCGTGGTTGGCTCCCTCCCCTCCTCCCACACGCTGTCCATTCCCTTCCCGTCTGCGTTCACAGGTCTGCTATAAACAGGAGTAGACACACATACAGTTGGAGGGAACGGGAGAGGCAGGACTGAAGGGAGAGCAGGGCAGGTGGTACACTAGAATGTTGCTTATGTAAGTAGTTGATAGGATAGACAGGGGAACAGAGGGTTCTGTCATGTTCTTCACACACTGAGGAGGGAGGGGAGAGAGAGAGAGAGAGAGAGAGAGAGAGAGAGAGAGAGAGAGAGACAGAGAGAGAGAGAGAGACAGAGAGAGGCAGAGAGACAGAGAGAGAGAAAGACAGTGTCTATAGCTGCATGTAATACAAAGAAAACATGCTTGAGAAAAGAATGTATCTCATGCAGCATATTGGTAAGTGTGCGTGTGTGTGTGTGTGTGTGTGTGTGTGTGTGTGTGTGTGTGTGTGTGTGTGTAATGCCAAGTGTGGGAGGCATACAGCATATGAACGCTTACTTTAACACAATATTCAGTGTGTGTGTGTGTGTGTGTGTGTGTGTGTGTGTGTGTGTGTGTGTGTGTGTGTGTGTGTGTGTGTGTACATGTAAAATGTTAGGCTATATGATGTGACATAGTAGCTAGCTGGGGTACACTGTCTACCAACACAGATCACTAACAGACAGTCTGTCTACCAACACAGATCACTAACAAAACAGACAGTCTGACTACCAACACAGATCAAGAAACAGACAGTCTGACTACCAACTCAGATCACTAACAAAACAGACAGTCTGACTACCAACTCAGATCACTAACAAAACAGACAGTCTGACTACCAACTCAGATCACTAACAAAACAGACAGTCTGACTACCAACTCAGATCACTAACAAAACAGACAGTCTGACTACCAACACAGATCAAGAAACAGACAGTCTGACTACCAACTCAGATCACTAACAAAACAGACAGTCTGACTACCAACACAGATCAAGAAACAGACAGTCTGACTACCAACTCAGATCACTACAGTCTGACTACCAACTCAGATCACTAACAAAACAGACAGTCTGACTACCAACTCAGATCACTAACAAAACAGACAGTCTGACTCAGATCACTAACAAAACAGACAGTCTGACTACACAGACAAGAAACAGATCTGACTACCAACACAGATCACTAATAAAACAGACAGTCTGACTACCAACACAGATCACTAACAGACAGTCTGACTACCAACACAGATCACTAACAAAACAGACAGTCTGTCTACCAACACAGATCACTAACAGACAGTCGGACTACCAACACAGATCACTAACAAAACAGACAGTCTGACTACCAACACAGATCACTAACAAAACAGACAGTCTGACTACCAATTCAGATCACTAACAAAACAGACAGTCTGTCTACCAACACAGATCACTAACAAAACAGACAGTCTGACTACCAACACAGATCACTAACAAAACAGACAGTCTGACCACCAACACAGATCACTAACAAAACAGACAGTCTGACTACCAACACAGATCACTAACAGACAGTCGGACTACCAACACAGATCACTAACAAAACAGACAGTCTGACTACCAACACAGATCACTAACAAAACAGACAGTCTGACTACCAACACAGATCACTAACAGACAGTCGGACTACCAACACAGATCACTAACAAAACAGACAGTCTGACTACCAACACAGATCACTAACAGACAGTCGGACTACCAACATAGATCACTAACAGACAGTCGGACTACCAACTCAGATCAGTTATCAAACAGAGAGAGTCAGTATCTTTCCTGCCTGGAGACCAGAAGGAACTAGAAGAGAAGACAGTGAGTATGAGGTCTTATATAACAGTTATTTTCTCTCTCTCTCTCTCTCTCTCTCTCTCTCTCTCTCTCTCTCTCTCTCTCTCTCTCTCTCTCTCTCTCTCTCTCTCTCTCTCTCTCTCTCTCTCTCTCTCTCTCTCTCTCTCTCTCTCTCTCTCTCTCTATAAAATATGGAGTTGATGCTGGGGAATGTCAGTACGTCAGGCTGTTTGACAGTAGAGGCAGAATAACGGAAGGATTGGTTGGATGGAAAACGAGAGAAAAAGAAAGCTAGGTTCAGACGGGGTCACGGTTCTCTTTTCTAGCTTTTCATTGAAACTACAAAACAGTAATATTGGAGAACGTAAGTCTCACGTAGCCAGATGTCATAACCTGGTCTCTGCACTGAGTTCTGCTCTGTGAGGTGAAGCCTGCTAATAGGGGCTTTGATAGAGGCTTCGCAGACTGATGTTATAACCTGGTCTCTGCGCTGAGTTCTGCTCTGCTCTGTGAAGCCTGCTAATAGAGGCTTTGATAGAGGCTTCGCAGACTGATGTTATAACCTGGTCTCTGCACTGAGTTCTGCTCTGTGAGGTGAAGCCTGCTAATAGAGGCTTTGATAGAGGCTTCGCAGACTGATGTCATAACCTGGTCTCTGCACTGAGTTCTGCTCTGTGAGGTGAAGCCTGCTAATAGAGGCTTTGATAGAGGCTCCGCAGACTGATGTTATGGTTCTGGAACACGTTAGTATGTCAGGAATCTGTCTGTCCTCTCTGTCTCTCAAACGCTCTCCAAAAGACAGGGCTTTCACATAAAACAAATAATTATAATCATCCCGTAGCCTCACACGTTTGGTATCCATCTGTCCTCTTTCCGGGCTTTCACATAAAACAAATAATTATAATCATCCCGTAGACGTTTGGTATCCATCTGTCCTCTTTCAGGGCTATTCACATAAAACAGCAGGATAATAGACATTGTGTATTATTTCCACAGCTCCAACTATTGTGATGGATTTCAGTGACAGCTTGGTACCTGGAGCAGCATGTTAAGAGGAGAAATCCTCTGTAACATCTTTCCAATCATCTGTTTCCTCTGACCACCAGGTTCATTCACAAGGCTGGAATCTAGATTACACCCAGGGTGCTTCCCATGGCAGCCTATTCCCTCTGTAGTACACTACTTCTACCAGGGCCCATATATGGCTCTCGTCAAAAGCATTGCGCTGTATAGGAAATAGGATAGGGTGGCATTTGGGGCGTACCACCTCTGTTGGGAAGCCCAGAGGAATACCGTAGTACAGTAAAACAGACTGCAGAGGGGTTAAATCATTTAGACATGTCTGGTGTTACACTGCTGTATACAGAATCTGCTCTTTAATGGAGGGGAAAGGACACTCACACACTCACACTCACACTCACACGCACACGCACACGCACACGCACACACGCACACGCACACACGCGCACACACACACACACACACACACACACACACACACACACACACAGATTGCTTTAAAAATAGCTCCGGGGCAGTTCTGAATGAATCACTGGCAGAGCACAGAGGTACTCATGCCCACATGGCAACACACACACACACAGAGAGAAATATGCAGAAGGTGAATGCTGTTGATTTGAGGTTGAGGATTAGAGGGAGAATGGGTGGATGTAGTGTTCACTGAATGCTTCCTCTAATCCCTGTATTACCACACAGCTCCAATCTGATCATCACTCCTCTCCCCCTTCATCCTCTCTCTGCCCCTCCCTCCATCCATGTTGATCTCCATGGTTACAGCACACTCTCTCGGACCTCACTCACCTCTCAATCCTCATCACTCCCATCTCCCTCCCTCTCTCCCTCACCTCACAATCCCCTTACTCCCCTCTCCCTTACCTCACTCACCTCTCAATATCCCTCACTCCCCTCTCCCTCTCTCCCTCACCTCACTCACCTCACAATCCCCTTACCCTCACCTCCCTCACCTCACAATATCCCTTACTCCCCTCTCCCTTACCTCACTCATCTCTCAAAATCCCTCACTCCCCTCACCCTCACCTCACTCAATTCTCAAAATCCCTCACTCCCCTCACCCTCACCTCACTCACCTCTCAATATCCCTCACTCCCCTCTCCCGCAACTCACTCACCTCTCAATATCCCTCACTCCCCTCTCCCTCACTCACTCACCTCTCAATATCCCTCACTCCCATTTCTCTCAACTCCCTCACCTCTCAATATCCCTCACTCCCCTCTCCCTCACCTCTCAATATCCCTCACTCCCCTCTCCCTCACTCACTCACCTCTCAATATCCCTCACTCCCATTTCTCTCAACTCCCTCACCTCTCAATATCCCTCACTCCGCTCAACTCCCTCACCTCTCAATATCCCTCACTCCCCTCTCCCTCCCTCTCTTCCTCACTCACTTACCTCTCAATATCCCTCAGTCCCCTCTCCCTCACCTCTCAATATCACTCACTCCCCTCTCTCCCTCACTCACTCACCTCTCAATATCCCTCAACTCTCAATATCCTTCACTTCCATCTTCCCCTCTCTCTCACACATCATTTTTATAGAATTCTATTTCTATCTTCATCAAACAAAGGAAGTTAATTCACTATATACTGTAGACCTGATAAAACAACCCCCACTATATACTGTAGACCTGATAAAACAACCCCCACTATATACTGTAGACCTGATAAAACAACCCCCACTATATACTGTAGACCTGATAAAACAACCCCCACTATATACTGTAGACCTGATAAAACAACCCCCACTATATACTGTAGACCTGATAAAACAACCCCCACTATATACTGTAGACCTGATAAAACAACCCCCACTATATACTGTAGACCTGATAAAACAACCCCCACTATATACTGTAGACCTGATAAAACAACCCCACTATATACTGTAGACCTGATAAAACAACCCCCACTATATACTGTAGACCTGATAAAACAACCCCCACTATATACTGTAGACCTGATAAAACAACCCCCACTATATACTGAGTCAGTTAAATCAGGGAGGAGGATAACCTCTAACCAGAGTCAGTTAAATCAGGGAGGAGGATAACCTCTAACCAGAGTCAGTTAAATCAGGGAGGAGGATAACCTCTAACCAGTTAAATCAGGGAGGAGGATAACCTCTAACCAGTCAGTTAAATCAGGGAGGAGGATAACCTCTAACCAGTTAAATCAGGGAGGAGGATAACCTCTAACCAGTTAAATCAGGGAGGAGGATAACCTCTAACCAGAGTCAGTTAAATCAGGGAGGAGGATAACCTCTAACCAGAGTCAGTTAAATCAGGGAGGAGGATAACCTCTAACCAGTTAAATCAGGGAGGAGGATAACCTCTAACAGGAGTCAGTTAAATCAGGGAGGAGGATAACCTCTAACCAGTTAAATCGGGGAGGAGGATAACCTCTAACCAGTTAAATCAGGGAGGAGGATAACCTCTAACCATTGTCAGTTAAATCAGGGAGGAGGATAACCTCTAACCAGTTAAATCAGGGAGGAGGATAACCTCTAACCAGTTAAATCAGGGAGGATAACCTCTAACCAGTTAAATCAGGGAGGATAACCTCTAACCAGTTAAATCAGGGAGGAGGATAACCTCTAACCAGAGTCAGATAAATCAGGGAGGAGGATAACCTCTAACCAGAGTCAGTTAAATCAGGGAGGAGGATAACCTCTAACCAGAGTCAGTTAAATCAGGGAGGAGGATAACCTCTAACCAGAGTCAGTTAAATCAGGGAGGAGGATAACCTCTAACCAGTTAAATCAGGGAGGAGGATAACCTCTAACCAGTTAAATCAGGGAGGAGGATAACCTCTAACCAGTTAAATCAGGGAGGAGGATAACCTCCAACCAGTTAAATCAGGGAGGAGGATAACCTCTAACCAGAGTCAGTTAAATCAGGGAGGAGGATAACCTCTAACCAGAGTCTAACCAGTTAAATCAGGGAGGAGGATAACCTCTAACCAGTTAAATCAGGGAGGAGGATAACCTCTCAGTTAAATCAGGGAGGAGGATAACCTCTAACAGTTAAATCAGGGAGGAGTCAGTTAAATCAGGGAGGAGGATAACCTCTAACCAGAGTCAGTTAAATCAGGGAGGAGGATAACCTCTAACCAGTTAAATCAGGGAGGAGGATAACCTCTAACCAGTTAAATCAGGGAGGAGGATAACCTCTAACCAGTTAAATCAGGGAGGAGGATAACCTCTAACCAGTTAAATCAGGGAGGAGGATAACCTCTAACCAGAGTCAGTTAAATCAGGGAGGAGGATAACCTCTAACCAGAGTCAGTTAAATCAGGGAGGAGGATAACCTCTAACCAGAGTCAGTTAAATAAGGGAGGAGGATAACCTCTACCCAGAGTCAGTTAAATCAGGGAGGAGGATAACCTCTAACCAGTTAAATCAGGGAGGAGGATAACCTCTAACCAGTTAAATCAGGGAGGAGGATAACCTCTAACCAGTTAAATCAGGGAGGAGGATAACCTCTAACCAGTTAAATCAGGGAGGAGGATAACCTCTAACCAGTTAAATCAGGGAGGAGGATAACCTCCAACCAGTTAAATCAGGGAGGAGGATAACCTCTAACCAGAGCCAGTTAAATCAGGGAGGAGGATAACCTCTAACCAGTTAAATCAGGGGGAAGATAACCTCTAACCAGTTAAATCAGGGAGGAGGATAACCTCTAACCAGTTAAATCAGGGAGGAGGATAACCTCTAACCAGAGTCAGTTAAATCAGGGAAGAGGATAACCCTGTGGTCGCGATGGTAAACACACACACACACACACACATACACGCAAACCCCCCCACACACACAAACACAAACACACAAACAAAGACACAAACACAAACACACACAAACTCACATGTGGCATTAAATGTACTGTAATCTGGCCACATCAATCTAACTGCTCTGAATAGATGGCTTTGTAACTGTACTGGGTCGACACACAAACACATAACCTCTGGTTCTGTCCTGGTTGTAGAGTCCTGTGGCGCCGTCTCAACCTCCTATCAGTATCAGTGCAGGGCTGTCTGTCTGTCTGTCAGAACACCTGAGACCCATTAGCTAATGATCTGACACCCCTCACTCCTACTGGGCAGAGAGACGCACGAGAGGACCTACCTCCTGAAGACCCCGGCCAGGGCAGAGAGACGCACGAGAGGACCTACCTCCTGAAGACCCCGGCCAGGGCAGGGAGACACACGAGAGGACCTACCTCCTGAAGACCCCGGCCAGGGCAGAGAGACGCACGAGAGGACCTACCTCCTGAAGACCCCGGCCAGGGCAGAGAGACGCACGAGAGGACCTACCTCCTGAAGACCCCGGCCAGGGCAGGGAGACATACGAGAGGACCTACCTCCTGAAGACCCCGGCCAGGGCAGAGAGACGCACGACAGGACCTACCTCCTGAAGACCCCGGCCAGGGCAGGGAGACACACGAGAGGACCTACCTCCCGAAGACCCCGGCCAGGGCAGAGACACACGAGAGGACCTACCTCCTGAAGACCCCGGCCAGGGCAGAGACACACGAGAGGACCTACATCCTGAAGACCCCGGCCAGGGCAGGGAGACACACGAGAGGACCTACCTCCTGAAGACGCCGGCCAGGGCAGAGAGACAGCTGATTCAGCCATCTCCCCTACCTTCACCTCCCTACCCACCAATCCAATATCCTGTTGTCGTCTATACACCATCCAATATCCTGTTGTCGTCTACACACCATCCAATATCCTGTTGTCGTCTACGCACCATCCAATATCCTGTTGTCGTCTACGCACCATCCAATATCCTGTTGTCGTCTACACACCATCCAATATCCTGTTGTCATCTACACACCATCCAATATCCTGTTGTAGTCTACACACCATCCAATATCCTGTTGTAGTCTACACACCATCCAATATGGTGTTGTAGTCTACACACCATCCAATATGGTGTTGTAGTCTACACACCATCCAATATGGTGTTGTAGTCTACACACCATCCAATATCCTGTTGTAGTCTACACACCATCCAATATCCTGTTGTAGTCTACACACCATCCAATTTCCTGTTGTAGTCTACACACCATCCAATATCCTGTTGTCGTCTACACACCATCCAATATCCTGTTGTCGTCTACACACCATCCAATATCCTGTTGTCATCTACACACCATCCAATATCCTGTTGTAGTCTACACACCATCCAATATCCTGTTGTCGTCTACACACCATCCAATATCCTGTTTTCATCTACACACCATCCAATATGGTGTTGTAGTCTACACACCATCCAATATGGTGTTGTAGTCTACACACCATCCAATATGGTGTTGTAGTCTACACACCATCCAATATGGTGTTGTAGTCTACACACCATCCAATATGGTGTTGTAGTCTACACACCATCCAATATCCTGTTGTCGTCTACACACCATCCAATATGGTGTTGTCATCTACACACCATCCAATATGGTGTTGTAGTCTACACACCATCCAATATGGTGTTGTAGTCTACACACCATCCAATATCCTGTTGTCGTCTACACACCATCCAATATGGTGTTGTAGTCTACACACCATCCAATATGGTGTTGTAGTCTACACACCATCCAATATCCTGTTGTCGTCTACACACCATCCAATATGGTGTTGTCGTCTACACACCATCCAATATGGTGTTGTAGTCTACACACCATCCAATATCCTGTTGTAGTCCACACACCATCCAATATGGTGTTGTAGTCTACACACCATCCAAAATGGTGTTGTAGTCCACACACCATCCAATATGGTGTTGTCATCTACACACCATCCAAAATGGTGTTGTAGTTTACACACCATCCAATATGGTGTTGTCGTCTACACACCATCCAATATCCTGTTGTCGTCTACACACCATCCAATATCCTGTTGTCATCTACACACCATCCAAAATGGTGTTGTAGTCCACACACAATCCAATATGGTGTTGTCATCTACACACCATCCAATATGGGGTTGTAGTCTACACACCATCCAATATGGTGTTGTCGTCTACACACCCTCCAACACAACAGTTAGTGTGACTGTCCTGGTTATAACAACATGACCAACACAACAGTCAGTGTTACTGTCCTGGTTATAACAACATGACCAACACAACAGTCAGTGTTACTGTCCTGGTTATAACAACAAGACCAACATAACAGTCAGTGTGACTGCTAGTAACTAACTGTCACTGCTATTTATACCACAGCAAAAGCACACACCCACACCACACATGAGTGTGGACTTCTTGTCCTGACATGACCCACTCAGCCCTCCTAAAACAGCCCAGAACATGGAGCTCAATTGTCAACTACATTACCGACACGTCCTGTCTAGTCCAGAGAGAGGAAAACACCAACATGGGCCTTTCCTTGATCCCTTCCTGTGTACGCAGTGATCACACACACACACACACACACACACACACACACACACACACACACACACACACACACACACACAAATAGACACACATGCAAAAAAACACATACACACAGTTCAGACTTCCAACACAGAGTCACGTGCTCTTTCTTTAAACAGATCACAGATGTCTCCATTTCTACGTGTAATGTTTGAACATTCTGATAGGAGATGACTTGGCTCACTGATGGAATGTGTAAATAAAATACCTGAGTCAATCTATTCCTGTCCGGTATGTTGTTGTTCCACTGGTACTGTGGGTTTGTATCTGCTATAAGAAACAGAGAAGAGAAGTTCTGGCTCAGACAAGGCTACTTAGTAGTGGTCCAGTAGTAGTCCAGTAGTAAACCAGTAGTAGTCTAGGTTATTACCATGTTACAATGTAAGCATGTTACCAGCTTATTTCTTATTAAGCACCTGGTGGTCATCTATGTGTTGTAAAATAAAGGTGCCATATCACTGCAACTCTATACAACCAGCCACACCTACTGCCTTCAGGGTACTGAGATCAGGTTGTCAGACTACTGCCTTCAGGGTACTGAGATCAGGTTGTCAGACTACTGCCTTCAGGGTAATGAGATCAGGTTGTCAGACTACTGCCTTCAGGGTAATGAGATCAGGTTGTCAGACTACTGCCTTCGGGGTACTGAGATCAGGTTGTCAGACTACTGCCTTCAGGGTACTGAGATCAGGTTGTCAGACTACTGCCTTCGGGGTACTGAGATCAGGTTGTCAAACTACTGCCTTCAGGGTACTGAGATCAGGTTGTCAGACTACTGCCTTCAGGGTACTGAGATCAGGTTGTCAGACTACTGCCTTCAGGGTACTGAGATCAGGTTGTCAGACTACTGCCTTCAGGGTACTGAGATCAGGTTGTCAGACTACTGCCTTCAGGGTACTGAGATCAGGTTGTCAGACTACTGCCTTCAGGGTACTGAGATCAGGTTGTCAGACTACTGCCTTCAGGGTACTGAGATCAGGTTGTCAGACTACTGCCGTCTGGGTACTGAGATCAGGTTGTCAGACTACTGCCTTCAGGGTACTGAGATCAGGTTGTCAGACTACTGCCTTCGGGGTACTGAGATCAGGTTGTCAGACTACTGCCTTCGGGGTACTGAGATCAGGTTGTCAGACTACTGCCTTCAGGGTACTGAGATCAGGTTGTCAGACTACTGCCTTCAGGGTACTGAGATCAGGTTGTCAGACTACTGCCTTCAGGGTACTGAGATCAGGTTGTCAGACTTGTCACAGAGACAGGTATGGAGGTATGTGGGTTTCCCTGACCTGTTCTGTCCTGCCTTATCCTGTCCTGCCCTGTCCTTTTCTGTCCTGCCTTATTCTGTCCTGCCTTATCCTGTCCTGTCCTTTTCTGTCCTGTCACCTCAGGTCACGGTGGTGATGCTCATACAGGGGTAGACTAGTGAATCTCAATTAAAAGGAGGAGGGATCAGGATTGGACCAGGCTCAGAGAGAGAGAGTGATCCAGGGCTTGGGGGCCTGTCTAGAGCCTAGAGGAGAGAGAGAGAGGGGGGAGAGAGAGAGAGAGAGACACACAGCCAACCGTCATCCAATCAGCTTCAAGCGTCAGGCATACAGGGTTTACATTCCCTAATCACCCTGTCAGGAGATTACACTGAGAAAGGAGGGAGGGATGAAGGTAGTATGGGAGGAAGAGGAGAGAGGAGGGAGCAGAGCGAGAGAGAGAGAGAGAGAGAGAGAGAGAGAGAGGGAGAGGCAGAGAGAGAGAGAGAGAGAGAGAGGAGGGAGCAGGCAGCGAGAGAGAGAGAGCGAGAGAGAGAGAGAGAGAGAGAGAGAGAGAAGAGGGAGCAGGCAGTGCGAGAGGAGAGAGAGAGAGAGAGAGAGAGCAGAGAGGAGCAGCAGCGAGAGAGAGAGAGAGAGAGAGAGAGAGAGAGAGAGAGAGAGAGAGAGAGAGAGAGAGAGAGAGAGAGAGAGAGAGAGAGAGAGAGAGAGAGAGAGGGTGGGGGGGAGTAGGCAGCGAGAGAGAGAGAGAGAGAGAGAGAGAGGTGGAGAGAATAAGTGAAAGAGGGAGAGAGTGAAAGAGGGCGAGGTACCACTGTACAGAGAGGAGAGCTCTTAAAGGGCTGGCACAGCGGAGGTGGTATGGAGATATCTGAGATGTAGCCAACAAAATCGTTTCCACACGAGGCAGAAATAGGATGGTAGAGAGAGCGATGCGATATGGGTGTGTTTGTGTGTGTATGAAGTGACAGGTGTCTAGAACAGTTTAGGTTATAGTGTAGTAATGTTAGGTTAGGTACCATAAGATTCTCCCTCTCCTCTCCTGTCTACCCTCTGGTTTTGGATTCAACCACAGACAGGTACCATTCCCAAAATACACTGGCGTTATGTGACAATATTGTTGACTAAAGTACTAAAAACAACCCTCCTCTATTCTCTCCGCTTACAGGAAATTAGGTCATAAATCCAAGAGAAAAGCAGAGGCAGCCAGGCAGTAGACCCCAGTCACATGGGTGGTGGGTCGTGGTTAAGGTGTATTAACAGAACTACAGGTAAGGTGTGTTAACAGAGCTACAGGTCAGGTGTATTAACAGAACTACAGGTCAGGTGTGTTAACAGAGCTACAGGTCAGGTGTGTTAACAGAGCTACAGGCAAGGTGTGTTAACAGAGCTACAGGTCAGGTGTGTTAACATAGCTACAGGTCAGGTGTATTAACAGAGCTACAGGTAAGGTGTGTTAACAGAGCTACAGGTCAGGTGTATTAACAGTTACCGGTAGGTGTATAAACAGAGCTACATGCAAGGTGTGTTAACAGAGCTACAGCTAAGGTGTGTTAACAGAGCTACAGGTCAGGTGTGTTAACAGAACTACAAGTCAGGTGTATTAACAGAGCTACAGGTCAGGTGTGTTAACAGAGCTACAGGTCAGGTGTGTTAACATAGCTACAGGTCAGGTGTATTAACAGAGCTACAGGTAAGGTGTGTTAACAGAGCTACAGGTCAGGTGTATTAACAGTTACCGGTAGGTGTGTTAACAGAGCTACAGCTAAGGTGTGTTAACAGAGCTACAGGTCAGGTGTGTTAACAGAACTACAAGTCAGGTGTATTAACAGAGCTACAGGTCAGGTGTGTTAACAGAGCTACAGGTCAGGTGTGTTAACAGAACTACAAGTCAGGTGTATTAACAGAGCTACAGATCAGGTGTGTTAACAGAACTACAGGTCAGGTGTATTAACAGAGCTACAGGTCAGGTGTGTTAACAGAACTACAGGTCAGGTGTGTTAACAGAACTATAGGTCAGGTGTATTAACAGAGCTACAGGTCAGGTGTGTTAACAGAGCTACAGGTCAGGTGTGTTAGCAGAGCTACAGGTCAGGTGTGTTAACAGAACTACAGGTAAGGTGTGTTAACAGAGCTACAGGTCAGGTGTGTTAACAGAGCTACAGGTCAGGTGTGTTAACAGAACTACATGCAAGGTGTGTTAACAGAGCTACAGGTCAGGTGTGTTAACAGAGCTACAGGTCAGGTGTGTTAACAGAACTACAGGTAAGGTGTGTTAACAGAGCTACAGGTCAGGTGGGTTAACAGAGCTACAGGTCAGGTGTGTTAACAGAACTACAGGTAAGGTGTGTTAACAGAGCTACAGCTAAGGTGTGTTAACAGAGCTACAGGTAAGGTGTGTTAACAGAGCTACAGGTCAGGTGTGTTAACAGAACTACAGGTCAGATGTGTTAGCAGAGCTACACGGTGATCCATGGAGTCACTGTGTTTAGGGACAGTGAATGTAAGAGGCAAAATGGACAGCCAGTGTGGAACGGAATGACTGGTATTATATTCAGTTGGTCAACAACAACACAGATAGGCTGCAACCTAAATGGCACACTGTTCCCTATATAGTGCACTACTTTTGACCGGCGCCTTATGGGCGCTGGTCAAAAGCAGTGCACTACATTGGAAATAGGGTGCCGTTTGGCCATAGAGTTCGGAAGTTCCCAGCCAGTGGCACAGGATGGAATGTTATGGGCAGGGCTCTGAGCTGTGGACAGGAAGCTAGCTGCATTGTGTATGTGTGTGTGTGTTGCCTAGGCTACATATTGTTCTCCCTCACATACCACCAGTTATTTCTGGACTCCCAGTCAGCCCCTTTAAGGTCTCATGTACATGATGTCCAGTGTAATGTCCAGCTCTAACCCTATGAAGGACATGAATAGGCCTATGCAATACAGAGCCTACCATTTGTTTGGAACTGAAAATACATTCACATAGTTTGGCCACGAGTGCCCACTTAAAAACGTGTAGGTCCGTGACTCCCCTGGCGAGCCCACTGTCCTCTGTGATCCTCTATGATCTCAGTAAACTGATGTGTACACACACACACACACACACACACACACACACTGCACAGAAGTAGTTCATGTTTAACTCTATTACTATGGTGTCTGTGAGTTAAGGACTTATTGAGCCAATTAGAGATGAGGAAATATACTGAGATGAATCCCAGGCCCTGCTGTTATTGAGTTAGACAAAGAAACCAGACCGTTCCTGATCACACCATTACTCATGAAACACCCATATTGCAATCGTTTTCTATCTGTTCATACGTACACATAGAGAAATAAGGGATTTATTTCTGACTAACATGTTCCCTCAGAAACATATTATAGGCTATCACAACAAGTAGTTGGTGGGCCGCTGCCAACTAGGCTATACATGATGCATTGTCATATATCAACATGGCATTACACTAGTCACTAAATACCTGACACAAACCGTCACAGGCACCAGCAGTTTTACACTACTAGACCACAGGCCTATACTGAGATCATTTAAAACCCGTTAAACGATTACATTGTTATTATGGGGTTGAACTCATTTCCTGAGAAATATAAATATCCCACATATGTGAAGTGTATTATCGCCCACTCTAGCCTGGATACCCAAACGTGTTCGCTGTCAACCTGTCACACGTAGCATCACTTTCCGTGTCAGCCCAGCTCGCGAGTTCCCGGGATGAAAACAATAACAGCAAATCCCAGCGAAAACCCAGTATCCATTATGTAAGCACACCTCACTTACCGTCAAAATAACGTGGAACACCGTACCGTAATCGACACGGTAAACCCGCTTTCCCGTGTTCTTATTTAGGGTGAATTATATGTACTATAACCAAGTAGCAGTAGCTAGCTACATGTTTATTTCCCGACGTCTGATCATGGACGACAGATCGGCATGGGCCGTGCCCCACCGACGGTCTGTGGACTCCCAGCGGTGATCCAGCGCTCTTTCGCGGCGGCACTGTGTCGCTCCCTTCCGCTCCCCTTCCAGTCTCCCGTCTGTCAAATGTCAGCCGTAAAATCTGCTTCTCGATCCGAGGTAGCGATATGTCATCTGTTAGATTTCATAGCATTGGTGGATAAACTCCGTTAGATTCTACCGAACCGTTACTTGACGTGCCAGTCTGCAGTAAAGAAAGCGCTCCTCTTCTCTTAATTATTTAGAAGACCCCATATCCGCTGCACTGTTTCCGCTCCTGTGGCAGCAACAGTGAATACGGTCCTGTTTTTGTAGCATCTCTCCTTGGTGACAGGTCGGAACGGTGTCAGCATATCGAGATATTAACTCAACACTTTTCCAACCCTTGAATCGCGTTGAATAACTTTCTAAAAAGCTTTGTCTGGTCAACCGTGCGCTAGCTGGCGCGGCATAACGTTGTTTGGACCAGCGGCATCAGTCAGTATACGAGCATAGTGGATGAAAGTAGGCTAGATGTATCACTAGCACTATGAGGTAGCAGGGACAAGATGTTAGCAGATGGTAGAGAGATGGACGGAGGGATTTGGTCGATCTCACTTTTATAATCCCTGTAGCAAAACGAAGCAGCCGGTCAGATATTTTTCCAACAATATCAGGCTTCTGGGTCAGGTAAAAACAAAAGGCACCACAAATGGTTAATAAACAGATTTTTTTTTTTTTTCAGTGTATTCAAATACATTTTTCTACAAAATATATGTACACAAGTCAGAGTAAACATAAGGTGTTGTTGACAACATAATCAAAACATGTTTCCATTTTTACATCTTTAGACAGTTTTTTAGCAAGGCTGTGGAACAAGGATGTAACCGACTGGGGTGATTTTAAATGTGACCCCTGGATACATCTAGTATTCCTATGGTATATATGGGGTGATTTTAAATGTGACCCCTGGATACATCTAGTATTCCTACAGTAGGACTTCCTACACATCCTACAGTGTAATCATATTCCTATGGTATAGGTCAGGACATCACATGACATTACAGTGTTTCCCCTATATGCATTTAGCAGTGGCGGCCCGTGCTGCCACTCCCCCCAGAAAACATTTATATATATTTCTATGTAGAAAAGCTAATGGAGAGATAGATTTTTTAAAAGATTATATATTTTTTATTTAACCCCTTTTTCTCCCCAATTTCGTGGTATCCAATTGTTTAGTAGCTACTATCTTGTCTCATCACTACAACTCCCGTACG
Organism: Oncorhynchus clarkii lewisi; assembly: GCF_045791955.1. Classification (NCBI taxonomy): domain Eukaryota; kingdom Metazoa; phylum Chordata; class Actinopteri; order Salmoniformes; family Salmonidae; genus Oncorhynchus; species Oncorhynchus clarkii. The sequence continues at coordinate 199,070 of NW_027260950.1, forward strand.
GGCTCGGGAGAGACGAAGGTTGAAAGTCATGCGTCCTCTGATACACAACCCAACCAAGCCGCACTGCTTCTTAACACAGAGCCATCCAACCCGGAAGCCAGCCGCACCAATGTGTCGGAGGAAACACCGTGCACCTGGCTACCTTGGTTAGCGCACACTGCGCCCGGCCCGCCACAGGAGTCGCTGGTGCGCGATGAGACAAGGATTTCCCTACCGGCCAAACACTCCCTAACCCGGACGACGCTAGGCCAATCGCCCCACGGACCTCCCGGTCGCGGCCGGTTAGGACAGAGCCTGGGCGCGAACCCAGAGTCTCTGGTGGCACAGCTGGCGTTGCAGTACAAAGATTATCTTTGAGAACAAAAAGTATAATCACCAAAATAAAATAAACAGTCGGGGAGAATCCAAAATTCCCCAAATATCATGTCAGGGGGCCCCCATTGATTTTATTATAATGTTTGAGTCATTCAGATAGCATAAGAACAAGGCATAAACCACTGCAAAATGTGTACAATTGAAGGAATTTAGCTTTAAAAAACCAAAACATCTCTGCTCATTTTCGGTCGGAGACCGTGCCATTGGCCACACCCACTACACTAACTTTGCCACCGCTGTAGAAAAACATATTTGAGGAAACACTATTTTATGCCATCAATTATGTCTCCTAATACACATCACATGGGACCTGATAGGTCATTACAGTTCAGTATAGAGGACCTGATAGGTCATTATACAGAGCAGTAATGAGGACCTGATAGGTCATTATACAGTTCAGTATAGAGGACCTGATAGGTCATTATACAGTTCAGTAATGAGGACCTGATAGGTCATTATACAGTTCAGTATAGAGGACCTGATAGGTCATTATACAGTTCAGTATAGAGGACCTGATAGGTCATTATACAGTTCAGTATAGAGGACCTGATAGGTC
>NW_027260950.1:202500-211938 GCF_045791955.1 Oncorhynchus clarkii lewisi
CACAGAGAGAAAGAGACACAGAGAGAAAGAGAGAGAGACAGATTAATTCCTACTTGGATTCCACATTAGCCTGGATGTGCATAAACCATTCCCCTGGCTAGAAGGTCATAGTTTTATGTAGTATGCATCTGTAGTATGCATCTGTGTGGTCGTACCGAGTGCGTGTTTGAAGCTGCCAGACACCAGTGCGTTGTGTCCACTGAGAACACACAGGGCGTGGTTGTCTGGGTTCTTCATCATCAGACGCAGACAGAACCGATGATGACGCACGTCCTGGGAGTGAAGGGTCACCTGGTGGGAGAGGACAGGGAGGACAGGGAATTGTTAGCTAGATTACTTGTTGGTTATTACTGCATTGTCGGAACTAGAAGCACAAGCATTTCGCTACACTCGCATTAACATCTGCTAACCATGTGTATGTGACAAATACAATTTGATTTGACAGGGAGAATGAGTGAGCTGGTGTGTGTGTGTGTGTATGTGTGTGAAGGATCACCTGGTTGAATACATTCCACAGCATGGGCCACTCCTGCTTCTCCATCAGCGTCAGTCTATAGACAGATGGATGGAGGTTAGAGGTCAATATGGTCCTCACACACTCAGAATAAGCCCTGGTACACCTCCTGATCTAACACACAATGAGTGTCTATGACTAGGAGGAAGCTGTTTCTGGAGTCAGCAGGACAGTCCGTCAGTAGGACAGTCAGTCAGTAGGACAGTCAGTCAGTAGGACAGTCAGTCAGTAGGACAGCCAGTCAGCAGGACAGTCAGCAGGACAGTCCGTCAGTAGGACAGTCCGTCAGTAGGACAGTCAGTCAGTAGGACAGCCAGTAGGTCAGTCAGTAGGACAGTCAGTCAGTAGGACAGTCAGTCAGTCAGTAGGACAGAGGACAGTCAGTCAGTAGGACAGTCAGTAGGACAGCCAGTAGGACAGCCAGTCAGCAGGACAGTCAGTAGGACAGTCAGCAGGACAGTCAGCAGGACAGTCAGCAGGACAGCCAGTCAGTAGGACAGAGGACAGTCAGTCAGTAGGACAGTCAGTAGGACAGCCAGTCAGCAGGACAGTCAGTAGGACAGTCAGCAGGACAGTCAGCAGGACAGTCAGTCTGTCAGCAGGACAGCCAGTCAGTAGGACAGAGGACAGTCAGTCAGTAGGACAGTCAGTAGGACAGCCAGTCAGTAGGACACTCAGTAGGACAGTCAGAAGGACAGCCAGTCAGTAGGACAGAGGACAGTCAGTCAGTAGGACAGTCAGTCAGCAGGACAGCCAGTCAGCAGGACAGTCAGCAGGACAGTCAGCAGGACAGTCAGCAGGACAGTCAGTAGGACAGTCAGCAGGACAGTCAGCAGGACAGCCAGTCAGTAGGACAGACAGTCAGTAGGACAGACAGTCAGCAGGACAGTCAGCAGGACAGCCAGTCAGTAGGACAGTCAGTAGGACAGTCAGTAGGACAGCCAGTCGGACAGACAGTCAGCAGGACAGTCAGTCAGTAGGACAGTCAGTAGGACAGTCAGTAGGACAGTCAGCAGGACAGTCAGCAGGACAGTCAGCAGGACAGCCAGTCAGTAGGACAGACAGTCAGCAGGACAGTCAGCAGGACAGCCAGTCAGTAGGACAGTCAGTAGGACAGTCAGTAGGACAGCCAGTCGGACAGACAGTCAGCAGGACAGCCAGTCAGTAGGACAGTCAGTAGGACAGTCAGTAGGACAGTCAGCAGGACAGCCAGTCAGTAGGACAGTCAGTAGGACAGTCAGTAGGACAGTCAGCAGGACAGTCAGCAGGACAGTCAGTAGGACAGTCAGTAGGACAGTCAGCAGGACAGTCAGCAGGACAGCACAGTCAGTAGGACAGTCAGTAGGACAGTCAGCAGGACAGTCAGCAGGACAGTCAGTAGGACAGTCAGTAGGACAGTCAGTAGGACAGCCAGTAGGACAGCCAGTAGGACAGTCAGTAGGACAGTCAGCACGACAGCCAGTCAGTAGGACAGTCAGTAGGACAGTCAGCAGGACAGCCAGTAGGACAGACAGTCATTAGGACAGCCAGTCAGCAGGACAGTCAGTAGGACAGTCAGCAGGACAGCCAGTCATTAGGACAGCCAGTTAGTAGGACAGTCAGTAGGACAGTCAGTAGGACAGTCAGTCAGTAGGACAGTCAGTAGGACAGTCAGTAGGACAGTCAGCAGGACAGCCAGTCATTAGGACAGCCAGTCAGCAGGACAGTCAGTAGGACAGCCAGCAGGACAGTCAGCAGGACAGTCAGTAGGACAGCCAGTAGGACAGTCAGCAGGACAGTCAGCAGGACAGTCAGTAGGACAGTCAGCAGGACAGTCAGTAGGACAGCCAGTAGGACAGCCAGTAGGACAGTCAGTAGGACAGCCAGTCAGCCAGTAGGACAGTCAGCAGGACAGTCAGTAGGACAGCCAGTAGGACAGTCAGCAGGACAGTCAGTAGGACAGCCAGTAGGACAGCCAGTAGGACAGTCAGTAGGACAGCCAGTAGGACAGTCAGCAGGACAGTCAGCAGGACAGTCAGCAGGACAGTCAGTAGGACAGCCAGTAGGACAGACAGTAGGACAGTCAGTAGGACAGCCAGTAGGACAGCCAGTCTGACCTGATGTAATCGTAGGCCTTGCGGTAGTTATGGTCCAGGAAAGCAGCCGACAGACCAAAGAACTCCAGCTCTTTCCTCTTCACCTAAACAACACATTACTGTCCTGTAGATTTAACCAACAAAGTGCTAACAACACATTTAGAAAGATATAACAATAAATGAGTCATTTTTCAAATACAAAACATTTTCTTTATAATGAACAATTTCTTACATTTTAATGACAGGAAGTGAAAGTGCCAGAAAACAGCAGCTAGTTCCTGTTTACCTTGACGTCATAGAAGGAGTAGAACTCCAGAGAAGAGTCTACCAGCAGCTCTGCCTCTTTAAAACGCTTCATCTCACACAGGGTACACACCCACCTCACCAACTGCAACCACCAGTCCTCACGAGACAACACACTGGTCTTACCTGGGGAGGGAGGGAGGGAGGGAGGGAGGGAGGGAGGGAGGGAGATGGAAGTGAGTAAAAGAGAGAGAGGAGAGAGAGAGAGAGAGAGAGAGAGAGAGAGAGAGAGAGAGAGAGAGATGGAAGTGAGTGAGTGAGAGATGGAAGTGAGTGAGTGAGAGATGGAAGTGAGTAAAAGAGAGAGAGAGAGAGAGAGATGGAAGTGAGTGAGTGAGAGAGAACATTGCTTAATCGTTTCTCTTTTTGGGTCTGTAACCTCTCAGTACATCTGTAACACGTGACCAATCAGAGGAGTCTTACCACTGATGTCCTGGTAGGCTGCCTCCTGGTCGTGGATGTCTGACACCAGGTCCTTAGACACCTTGACCAGACGCAGGTGTCTGACCCCCGCCCACATGCTGGCTTTGACACACACCTGGGCCCGCGTCATAGCCACCTGAATGACACAACATCAGTAGGAACAACATCAATGTGTGTGTGTGTGTGTGTGTGTGTGTGTGTGTGTGTGTGTTAGAAGCCTACCTTCAGCAGCATAGCCAGCATGGTCAGCATGGTATCCAGGTAGTCATCCAGTCGGCCTTGGGAACGCAGGAGAGTAGAGCGGTGGAGCAGCAGCTTCAACTCCTGGATCACACACACACACAACACAACACACAGGGATAATCATTACACACACACACACACACAGGGATAATCAGTACACACGCACACACACACACACACCACACACACACACCACACACCGCACAGGGATAATCAGTACACACACACACACACACAACACAACACACACACACCACACACACACCACACAACACGCACACACCACACACACACACAACACAACACACCACACAGGGATAATCAGTACACACACACACACACAACACACACACACACACACACACACACACACACACAACACACCACACAGGGATAATCAGTACACACACAAAGGGATAATCAGTACACACACACACACACACACACAGGGATAATCAGTACACACACAGGGATAATCAGTACACACACACACACACACACACAGGGATAATCAGTACACAACACACACAGGGATAATCAGTACACAACACACACAGGGATAATCAGTACACAACACACACACACACGCACACACAAAGGGATAATCAGTACACACACACACAAAGGGATAATCAGTACACACACCGCTCCACCCTCCCTCCTCTCCCTCCCTCCCCCCTCCACCCTCCCTCCTCTCCCTCCCCCCTCCACCCTCCCTCCTCTCCCTCCCTCCCCCCTCCTCTCCCTCTCCCCCCTCCCTCCCTCCCTCCCCCCCTCCACCTGCCTGCTGTGCTGCGGAGGCGTCCTGTGCCAGTGTGTCTGGGTCGTACATGGGCTCCAGGGCCTTGAGGGCACAGAGAGGTCGACCCAGCTGCTGCTGCAGAGTAGACAGACACAGCCTGGCCTCCAGGTGAAGAGGAGCCATCTGTACTACCTTGTTGTAACTCTTCACTGCTACCTCCATGTGGCCCAGCGCCTTCAGACACTCTGGAGACACACATTACATTTCAATTAACACTTTGGGAACTGTTGAGATGACGGAGTTATAACGCGTTACGATGATGTCGTTATAACGCGGTACGATGATGTCGTTATAACGCGGTACGATGTCGTTATAACGCGTTACGATGATGTCGTTATAACGCGGTACGATGATGTCGTTATAACGCGGTACGATGATACCGTTATAACGCGTTACGATGATGCCGTTATAACGCGTTACGATGATGCCGTTCTAACGCGTTACGATGATGCCGTTCTAAAGCGTTACGATGATGCCGTTCTAACGCGTTACGATGATGTCGTTATAACGCGGTACGATGATGTCGTTATAACGCGGTACGATGATGTCGTTATAACGCGTTACGATGATGTCGTTATAACGCGTTACGATGATGTCGTTATAACGCGTTACGATGATGTCGTTATAACGCGGTACGATGATGTCGTTATAACGCGTTACGATGATGTCGTTATAACGCGTTACGATGATGTCGTTATAACGCGGTACGATGATGTCGTTATAACGCGGTACGATGATGTCGTTATAACGCGTTACGATGATGTCGTTATAACGCGGTACGATGATGTCGTTATAACGCGTTACGATGATGTCGGTATAACGCGGTACGATGATGTCGTTATAACGCGTTACGATGATGTCGTTATAACGCGGTACGATGTCGTTATAACGCGGTACGATGTCGTTATAACGCGTTACGATGATGTCGTTATAACGCGGTACGATGATGTCGTTATAACGCGTTACGATGATGTCGTTATAACGCGGTACGATGTCGTTATAACGCGGTACGATGTCGTTATAACGCGTTACGATGATGTCGTTATAACGCGGTACGATGATGTCGTTATAACGCGGTACGATGATGTCGTTATAACGCGGTACGATGATGTCGTTATAACGAGGTACGATGATGGAGTTATAACGAGGTACGATGATGTCGTTATAACGCGTTACGATGATGTCGTTATAACGCGTTACGATGATGTCGTTATAACGCGTTACGATGATGTCGTTATAACGCGGTACGATGATGTCGTTATAACGAGGTACGATGATGTCGTTATAACGAGGTACGATGATGGAGTTATAACGCGTTACGATGATGTCGTTATAACGCGTTACGATGATGGAGTTATAACGCGGTACGATGATGTCGTTATAACGAGGTAGAAGACCTGTCAGGAGGCCCCTTTTATGCATTATTATCATCTCATAATGATCCAGACAAAATAACAGACAGTTTGAGACAGTTGACTGACTGACTGTGACTGTGACTGTGTGGTGTGGTGTGTGTGTATGGTGTGTGGTGTGTGGTGTGTGTGTGTGAGTGTGTGTGTGTGGTGTGTGTGTGTGTGGTGTGTGTGTGTGAGTGTGTGTGTGTGGTGTGTGTGTGTGTGGTGTGTGTGTGATGTGTGTGTGTGTGGTGTGTGTGTGATGTGTGTGTGTGTGGTGTGTGTGGTGTGTGTGTGTGGTGTGTGTGTGTGTGTGTGTGTGGTGTGTGTGTGTGTGTGTGTGTGTGTCTACCAGCGTGTCGGAGCCAGACAACAGCCAGGTTGTATCTCTCAGAGCAGACCAGGGCAGAGAGGAGAGGCAGGGCTGAGTTGTACTCTCCCTGGTCCAGGAAGGCCTCAGCCACGTCCAGGTACAGATCCCCCAGCTCCTCTGGGCTCTGCTCCATCAGAGACGTCAACATGGACTGGGGGGAGGGGTAGAGAGGATGAAGGAATGTCCATTTATACATTCAGAAACACAATGATTATAAGGTGTGATATTTGGTAGGAGTCTGTGTGTTCCCAAAGCAGATAGATACGTTGTGTGGTACTCACATCCAGAGGTCTGTAAACATGCTGGTGGATCAGACAGACCATTAGTTTCACTCTGATGTCCACTGGTACATGGTCTGGAACTACCACCTCTCTAACCTCCCCTGGAGAGGGAGAGATATGGAGAGAGAGGGAGAGATATGGAGAGAGAGGGGAGGAGGGAGAGAGAGGGGAGGAGGGAGAGAGAGAGGGGAGGAGGCGGAGAGAGAGAGGGGGGAGGGGGAGAGGGAGAGGGGAGGAGGGGGAGAGAGAGAGGGGAGGAGGGAGAGAGAGAGGAGGGAGAGAGAGAGGGAGGAGGGAGAGAGAGAGGGGAGGAGGGGGAGAGAGAGAGGGGAGGAGGGGGAGAGAGAGAGGGGAGGAGGGAGAGAGAGGGGGGAAGAGAGAGAGAGGGGTGAGGAGGGGAGAGAGAGTCCTAGATCCAGACAGTAGGACAGACTTCATGATGAAGTCCTAGATCCAGACAGTTGGCCAGACTTCATAATGAAGTCCTAGATCCAGACAGTAGGACAGACTTCATGATGAAGTCCTAGATCCAGACAGTAGGACAGACTTCATGATGAAGTCCTAGATCCAGACAGTAGGACAGACTTCATGATGAAGTCCTAGATCCAGACAGTAGGACAGACTTCATGATGAAGTCCTAGATCCAGACAGTAGGCCAGACTTCATGATGAAGTCCTAGATCCAGACAGTTGGCCAGACTTCATAATGAAGTCCTAGATCCAGACAGTAGGACAGACTTCATGATGAAGTCCTAGATCCAGACAGTAGGACAGACTTCATGATGAAGTCCTAGATCCAGACAGTTGGCCAGACTTCATAATGAAGTCCTAGATCCAGACAGTAGGACAGACTTCATGATGAAGTCCTAGATCCAGACAGTAGGACAGACTTCATGATGAAGTCCTAGATCCAGACAGTAGGACAGACTTCATGATGAAGTCCTAGATCCAGACAGTAGGACAGACTTCATGATGAAGTCCTAGATCCAGACAGTAGGACAGACTTCATGATGAAGTCCTAGATCCAGACAGTAGGACAGACTTCATGATGAAGTCCTAGATCCAGACAGTAGGACAGACTTCATGATGAAGTCCTAGATCCAGACAGTAGGACAGTAGGACAGACTTCATGATGAAGTCCTAGATCCAGACAGTAGGACAGTAGGACAGTAGGACAGACTTCATGATGAAGTCCTAGATCCAGACAGTAGGACAGTAGGACAGTAGGACAGTAGGACAGACTTCATGATGAAGTCCTAGATCCAGACAGTAGGACAGACTTCATGATGAAGTCCTAGATCCAGACAGTAGGACAGTAGGACAGACTTCATAATGAAGTCCTAGATCAGTAGGACAGACTTCAGTAGGAAGTCCTAGACAGTAGGACAGACTTCATGATGAAGTCCTAGATCAGTAGGACAGACTTCATGATGAAGTCCTAGGACAGACTTCATGATGAAGTCCTAGATCCAGACAGTAGGACAGACTTCATGATGAAGTCCTAGATCCAGACAGTAAGACAGTAGGACAGACCTCCAGTCTCACCAGGCTCTTCTGTTGTCGCTGTTTTCATCTCCTTTTCTTTCTCTGTTCTCCTCCTCTGCTTCCATCTTCTTCTGCTTCTCCTCCTCTGCTTCCATCTTCTTCTGCTCCTCTTCCTCCTCTGCTTCCATCTTCTTCTTCTCTTCTGGGTTCTCCTCTGCTTCCATCTTCTCCTGCTCCTCTGGGTTCTCCTCTGCTTCCATCTTCTCCTGCTCCTCCTCTGGGTTCTCCTCCTCCACAAGGTCTGGCTTAGGTTCTCCTCTCTCCAGGACGATCCCGCAGAACTGGACTAGAACCTGAGGAGGAAAAACACTGGTCACACACACACACACACACACACACACACACACACACACACACACACACACACACACACACACACACACACACACACACACACACACACACACACACACACACACACACACACACACACACACACACACACACACACACACACACACACCTCAAGGGCCTTGTCGTGTTGGTGGTTGGCGATGTAGAGCTCAGCAGCCATGTTGATGCTCTCGTCTGTCACCAGCTCTGGGTGTCTCCTCAGGGCCTCCTCCATCACCCCCATGGCTGACGGCAGGTCACTACTCTCATAGTAGCTTCTGGAGAGAGAGCACACACACATCACTGTTACACACTGAACCTAACACACTGAACCTAACACACATCACTGTTACACACTGAACCTAACACACTGAACCTAACACACTGAACCTAACACACATCACTGTTACACACTGAACCTAACACACTGAACCTAACACACTGAACCTAACACACATCACTGTTACACACTGAACCTAACACACTGAACCTAACACACATCACTGTTACACACTGAACCTAACACACTGAACTTAACACACTGAAACTAACACATATCACTGTTACACACTGAACCTAACACACATCACTGTTACACACTGAACCTAACACACATCAATGTTACACACTGAACCTAATACACTGAACCTAACACACATCACTGTTACACACTGAACCTAACACACTGAACCTAACACACTGAACCTAACACATATCACTGTTACACACTGAACCTAACACACTGAACCTAACACACATTACTGTTACACATTGAACCTAACACACTGAACCTAACACACTGAACCTAACACACATCACTGTTACACACTGAACCTAACACACATCACTGTTACACACTGAACCTAACACACTGAACCTAACACACATCAATGTTACACACTGAACCTAACACACTGAACCTAACACACATCACTGTTACACACTGAACCTAACACACTGAACCTAACACACTGAACCTAACACATATCACTGTTACACACTGAACCTAACACACTGAACCTAACACACTGAACCTAACACACACACATCACTGTTACACACTGAACCTAACACACTGAACCTAACACACACACACATCACCGTTACACACTGAACCTAACACACTGAACCTAACACACTGAACCTAACACAC
>NW_027260951.1:0-7500 GCF_045791955.1 Oncorhynchus clarkii lewisi
AGAGAGTCAAGGTGAGAGACACACAAACACATGCACCCTAATTTAACAGGTAGAGAGAGTCAAGGTGAGAGACACACAAACACATGCACCCTAATTTAACAGGTAGAGAGAGTCAAGGTGAGAGACACACAAACACATGCACCCTAATTTAACAGATAGAGAGAGTCAAGGTGAGAGACACACAAACACATGCAGCCTAATTTAACAGATAGAGAGAGTCAAGGTGAGAGACACACAAACACATGCACCCTAATTTAACAGATAGAGAGAGTCAAGGTGAGATTGGATACAGATGATTTTTTTCATTTGGGTCTCCATTAGCTGATTCTTTCAGATGTTGGCAATGATGCCCTTTATCTACTTCACTAGGAAGTTTGAGGTAGTTTTGATAGCCAATGCTAATTAGCATTAGCACAGTGACTGGAAGTCTATTATCTGCTAGCATGCAAGCAGATACCCATAGACTTCCAGTCATTGCGCTAATGCTACTTAGCAATTGCGCTAGTGCTACTTAGCAACTTCCTTCAAACCGCACGCAGAGACGCATCTGACTCTGGCAAAGTACTGTAGTTAAAGGGCCTCATTACCAAAATCCCCAAGTATCCTGAGGTCAAATGAACACATCTCTCCAGCTGATGTCTTAGTGACCACTAGTCTTCCTGAGGTCAAATGAACACATCTCTCCAGCTAATGTCTTAGTGACCACTAGTCTTCCTGAGGTCAAATGAACACATCTCTCCAGCTGATGTCTTAGTGACCACTAGTCTTCCTGAGGTCAAATGAACACATCTCTCCAGCTAATGTCTTAGTGACCACTAGTCTTCCTGAGGTCAAATGAACACATCTCTCCAGCTGATGAAAGTGTATAAGGGGTACCGTGTGTGTTCACTAGGGAGTGTATGAAGGTACAGTAATTGGTCCACCACTCCATCTTCAATGTGTGTGTGTGTGTGTGTGTGTGTGTGTGTGTGTGTGTGTGTGTGTGTGTGTGTGTGTCTTCTTCGCTGCAGGCGTTCCAGGCAGAGATCGCTCCTATCAAAGACGATGTGAGTCACGTCAACAACCTGGCCTCTACCTTCGGCCCTCCTGACCTTGTCCTCTCACGACCCAACCTGGACAGACTGGATGACCTCAACACACGCTGGAGGATGCTACAGGTAAACACACACAGTTCTCTAAGAAACACAGCACCCTGAGCACCCTGACTGAGCACCCTGACCTCATTAACAATGACCTCGAGGAGCGTCCGTCCCATCGTCAGATTGTCCTGAGTCTAACACAGAGACAGTGAGGTCAGGTTGTCCTGAGTCTAACACAGAGACAGTGAGGTCAGGTTGTCCTGAGTCTAACACAGAGACAGTGAGGTCAGGTTGTCCTGAGTCTAACACAGAGACAGTGAGGTCAGGTTGTCCTGAGTCTAACACAGAGACAGTGAGGTCAGGTTGTCCTGAGTCTAACACAGAGACAGTGAGGTCAGGTTGTCCTGAGTCTAACACAGAGACAGTGAGGTCAGGTTGTCCTGAGTCTAACACAGAGACAGTGAGGTCAGGTTGTCCTGAGTCTAACACAGAGACAGTGAGGTCAGGTAGTCCTGAGTCTAACACAGAGACAGTGAGGTCAGGTAGTCCTGAGTCTAACACAGAGACAGTGAGGTCAGGTTGTCCTGAGTCTAACACAGAGACAGTGAGGTCAGGTTGTCCTTTGTCTAACACAGAGACAGTGAGGTCAGATTGCCCTGTGTCTAACACAGAGACAGTGAGACCTGCCTCCCTCTTTCCCTGAGACTCCTCTACCCCTTCCTCCCTCCCTGAGACCCCTCTATCCCTCCCTCCCTGAGACCCCCTCTATCCCTCCCTCCCTCCCTGAGACCCTCTATCCCTGCCTCCCTCCCTCCCTGAGACCCCTCTATCCCTCCCTCCCTGAGACCCCCTCTATCCCTCCCTCCCTGAGACCCCTCTATCCCTCCCTCCCTGAGACCCCTCTATCCCTGCCTCCCTCCCTCCCTGAGACCCCTCTATCCCTCCCTCCCTCCATGAGACCCCTCTATCCCTCCCTCCCTGAGACCCCTCTATCCCTCCCTCCCTGAGACCCCTCTATCCCTCCCTCCCTCCCTGAGACCCCTCTATCCCTCCCTCCCTCCCTGAGACCCCTCAATCCCTCCCTGAGACCCCTCTATCCCTCCCCCCTTGAGACCCCTCTATCCCTCCCTGAGACCTCTCCCTTCCTCCCTGAGACCCCTCTATCCCTCCCTCCGTCCATGAGACCCCTCTATCCCTCCCTCCCTCCATGAGATCCCTCTATCCCTCCCTCCATCCCTGAGACCCCTCTATCCCTCCCTCCCTCCCTGAGACCCCTCTATCCCTCCCTTCCTGAGACCCCTCTATCCCTCCCTTCCTGAGACCGCTCTATCCCTCCCTTCCTGAGACCCCTCTATCCCTCCCTCCCTGAGACCCCTCTATCCCTCCCTGAGACCCCTCTATCCCTCCCTCCCTCCTCCTCTCATTCTCTCCCTCCCTGCCTCTGTCTTGTGTGTGTGTGTGTGTGTGTGTGTGTGTGTGTGTGTGTGTGTGTGTGTGTGTGTGTGTGTGTGTGTGTGTGTGTGTGTGTGTGTGTGTGTGTGTGTGTGAGAGCTGCCATATGGTCCTGTCTCCAGGTGTCCATCTCCTTCACACTCCTCTTTATCTCTCCTTCATTCTCTCCCTCTTCCACTCTGCATCCCTCTCTCCACTGCTTTCATCTCAGGCAGGGAGGGAGAGAGGGATGCAGAGTGGAAGAGAATGAAGGAGAGATAAAGAGGAGTGTGAAGGAGATGGACACCTGGAGACAGGACCATATGGCAGCTCTCTCTCACACACACACACACACACACACACACACACACACACGCGCCAGCTGTTCCTGCTGACACCCATCATGTCTACTGAAGGAAGTTGAGGTGACTGGAACCTCACTGACACCATAGCAACAACGCTGTTAGTTTGTCCCACTCTGTTGCCGAGGACAACAAGCCTTTTTACCTAACTGCCCCCTCTTTATGCACTGAAAGGGTCACACACACACACATCACACACACACACACCACACACACATCACACACATCACACACACCACACACATCACACATACACACATCACACACACCACACACATCACACACATACACACACACACCACATACATCACACACACCACACACACCACACATACACACACACCACACACATCACACATCACACACACACATCACACATCACACACACACACACACACACACAGACAGATCAAGTGTGTGAAAGAAAGGGGTTGATTGGGCTGGGTGCTGCGGTACAGATGCCATTCATAATTACTGCTGCAAAACAATCTTAAACAATTTTGACCCCCCCATCATCACCAGGTTTCCATGGGAACGTGTAAAAAGTCAGGGGGTGGAATGGCGATGGATGAGTTGGGGGATGTGTCTGAGGTAACGGTTCTGTTTCAGCAGGACTCATCACATATCACTCCTCCATCAGACTCCATTACAACACTGCTATGGCTGTATCTGTATTGGCCCAAACATCTCACAGGCTACCACAGTCCATCTCACACCATCACACACACACACACACACACACCATCACACACACACACACACACCATCACACACACACACACACCATCACACACACACACACCATCGCACACCATCACACACACACACACACACACACACACACACACACACACACACACACACACACACACCCACACACAGACCATCACACACACACCATCACACACACACACACACACCATCACACACAGACACACACCATCACACACACACACAAACACATGCGCACACACACACACACACACACACACACACCATCACACACACACACATGCACACACACGCACACACATGCACACGCACTCATGCACAGACACACACACATGTGCACACACACACATACATACACACACACACACATGCACACACACAAACATGCACACGCGCACACACACACACACACACACACAAACAACACTTGCCTCATACCATAATGTACCACCAAACATAAGTGCAAATGTGTACCCAGTACAACACTGTTATAAACACACACACTGCCTATGGTGTCAAACATATGTGTCATATTTCTTTGTGATAGAATCAGTCTGCTGAGCCTCCCCATCTCATCCATAGACATGGTCAGTGTGGTCTGTGCAGAGAGCAGAGTACATTACAGTCAGCCAGCCTTAGCTGCACCATAGCTAAAGCCCAGTCACAGTGCTCTGCTCTTAGACAACAGACATGCTTAGTCACAGTGCTCTGCTCTTAGACAACAGACATGCTTAGTCACAGTGCTCTGCTCTTAGATAACAGACATGCTTAGTCACAGTGCTCTGCTCTTAGACAACAGACATGCTTAGTCACAGTCAGTCACCGTCACTGCTTGGCTTCTCCATGACCACAATATGACATTATACCACACAGCTTTGATCTCTGTCCTCTCGCTGAACAGCTTTTATCATGTACTGAACACTCATAGAAAAAAAGATTCCAAAGGGGTTGTCCCATAGGAGAACCATTTTTGGTTCCAGGTAGAACCCTTTTGGGTTCCATGTAGAACCCTCTGTAAGAAAGGGTTCTACATGGAACTCAAAAGGATTATATCTGGAACCAAGAGAGCAATCAAAAAATGTTATTTAAAGGGTTCTCCTATGGGGTCAGCCGAAGAACCCTTTTAGGCCCTAGAAAGCACATTTATTTCTAGGAGTGTAGTGTACTGTGTCTGTCCTCTCTCATATCTCTCTCCTCTACCCAGCTCTGTTCTCCTCTTTCTGATTATACCTGTTCTTGTTCCCTGTTCCTATCTCTCTTCCCAATCTCTTCTCCTATCTCTCTTCCCAATCTCTTCTCCTATCTCTCTCCCCAATCTCTTCTCCTATCTCTCTCCCCAATCTCTTCTCCTATCTCTTCTCCTATCTCTCTTCACAATCTCTTCTCCTATCTCTCTCCCCAATCTCTTCTCCTATCACTCTCCCCAATATCTTCCTCCTCTCCCATCTCTCTCCTTTTTTTCTCTCTCTGATCCCCTCTCTCTCTCTCTGGCTCCTCCTCGCTCGCTCTCTCTCTCTGGCTCCTCCTCTCTCTCTCTCTGGCTCCTCCTCTCTCTCTCTCTGGCTCCTCCTCTCTCTGGCTCCTCCTCTCTTCTCAGATCTCCATCAAAGACCACCTGAAGCAGCTGACAGATGCTCAGAGGGATTTTGGCTCTCTGCAGGGTGAGTTTCTGTCTGTCTCAACTCTCTCTCTCTCTCTCTCTCTCTCTCTCTCTCTCTCACACACACATACCGTCTTGATTCTGTAAAGACATACATGATTCCTTAGTAAATACTGACAGAATATATACAGTGAAGTCAACAGAACCCATATCCATATGTCTGGCTGTACACACGTTGAGACAGAGCTCCTCTGGGAGGGATTTATCCTTGTCATCCCTGACTCTTCTAATCCTGTCACTGTCTACAGGTTCTGTTCAAGGTCCATTTGAGCAGGCGGTCTCACCCAATAACGTGCCCTACTACATCAAGTGAGTACCTTGTGCCTAGCTGTAGGTTTACTGCTGTTTGTCTGCTGAGAGTAACACAACCTAGCAACAATAGTAGTGTCTGCAACTTAAATACACCAATAACTTCACCAATAACTTCACTAATAACTTCACACTAATGCTAGTGAGAATAAATAAGTCCTAACGTTGACATCATGAGGTCCTGTTGAAGATAATGAAGATAATGAAGGCCAGACTTCTATGATTAGCGTCCCTCATCAGAACGCGGTGAACGTATTGACCAACAGACCAATGAGGTCATCATAGGTTGGTGTTGGTGTTTTTGAATCAATAACTCAAGGGTTAACTCTGTTATTCTCCGTTCCACCTTGTCACTATCTAGCAGACTGTTAGTGGTGTGGGGCATCTGAGATAAGATGGTGTATCTGTCTGCTGGTTCCTGGATGGAACTAGTCCTAATCAAAGAGAACCATGCAGCTCTCCCCAAAAGATTGGCTGCTGGGTAAAACCCTCCAAATTCAGACAAAGAGAGTTTGCACTCAAAAATATGTCACATAAAGCTTACTTCATTAGTTTATGTTTAGAATTTGTTTTACTGCATCAGGGATAGCGTACACAGACGTTTCAGTTTTACAGCCTTCTTCAGTGTGTAGGTAGTCCTAATCATAGTCCTAATCCTAGTTCTAATCCTAGTTCTAGTCCTAATCCTAGTCCTAATCCTAGTCCTAATCCCAGTCCTAGTTCTAGTCCTAATCCTAGTTCTAGTCCTAATCCCAGTCCTAGTTCTAGTCCTAATCCTAGTCCTAATCCCAGTCCTAGTTCTAGTCCTAATCCTAGTTCTAATCCTAGTCCTAATCCTAGTTCTAATCCTAGTCCTAATCCCAGTCCTAGTTCTAGTCCTAATCCTAGTTCTAATCCTAGTTCTAATCCTAGTTCTAATCCCAGTCCTAGTTCTAGTCCTAATCATAGTTCAAATCTTAGTCCTAATCCTAGTTCTAGTCCTAATCCTAGTTCTAATCCTAGTCCTAATCCCAGTCCTAGCATGGAATTACTAGCTCTAACTGTTCTTTATCATTAGATGTATTCTACAGTCCTTTATAGTAGACTTGTAGTATCCAGAGATATTTTTGAATCAGTAGTTCCGTATGTATCTCTGCTACTACAGATGAGGGGATGTGGGATAACTCTGGGTTTAGTGGAGACATCTTAACAACAAAGAAGATGAGGGGATGTGGGATAACTCTGGGTTTAGTGGAAACATCTTAACAACAAAGAAGATGAGGGGATGTGAGATAACTCTGGGTTTAGTGGAAACATCTTAACAACAAAGAAGATGAGGGGATGTGAGATAACTCTGGGTTTAGTGGAGACATCTTAACAACAAAGAAGATGAGGGGATGTGGGATAACTCTGGGTTTAGTGGAGACATCTTAACAACAAAGAAGATGAGGGGATGTGAGATAACTCTGGGTTTAGTGGAAACATCTTAACAACAAAGAAGATGAGGGGATGTGGGATAACTCTGGGTTTAGTGGAGACATCTTAACAACAAAGAAGATGAGGGGATGTGAGATAACTCTGGGTTTAGTGGAGACATCTTAACAACAAAGAAGATGAGGGGATGTGGGATAACTCTGGGTTTAGTGGAGACATCTTAACAACAAAGAAGATGAGGGGATGTGAGATAACTCTGGGTTTAGTGGACACATCTTAACAACAAAGAAGATGAGGGGATGTGGGATAATCTTAACAACAAAGAAGATGAGGGGATGTGAGATAACTCTGGGTTTAGTGGAGACATCTTACAAAGAAGATGAGGGGATGTGGGATAACTCTGGGTTTAGTGGAGACATCTTAACAACAAAGAAGATGAGGGGATGTGAGATAACTCTGGGTTTAGTGGAGACATCTTACAAAGAAGATGAGGGGATGTGGGATAACTCTGGGT
>NW_027260951.1:12500-37500 GCF_045791955.1 Oncorhynchus clarkii lewisi
TTTTATATCATAGAATATCTCCCTGTCTTCTTCTCGCCAGTCACTGCGTCCGTCGAGCATTCCTTCACACACACAGAGGGTAAATATCACCTTGGTGTGATAGCAAGGCTGATTTCACTGTGATTGTTTCTGCAATTTAGTGCAATTGTGCGCGCGGTATATTTGCCTATGTTTGGTGTTGTTAACCCGAGATGGGCCGTTCATTGTTTGCAGACGGCCTTATAAAAAGGTGCTGAGCTGAGCAGCGGTCAACATTTCCAATCGCCCTGTTGGTACTCAATCACGAGGGTAGTCTCTCTCTGGGCAATGAATGAAGAACGGATGTTCACTGTTATAATCACATAAATAAATGCATTACATTTATATGCACTGTTTATACCGTTGATAAAACATATGATTGTAGTCGTGAAATGTGTGCGAGGAATCGGGGGCGGGTGCAGATTTTTGGACAGAAATGTGACTGCAGGTTTTGTGCGTGTAATGTGTGTGTGTGTGTGGGCGCGCGTGCGTGCGTGACAAAATACAGCTCGAGCGTGAGATCCAAAACGCATCTTGCTTTTCTCTGCCTTTCTTTTCGTTCACCTCGACTTGGAAGAGTGTGATGTGCCTAGGCACGTTCGGGTATTCTTCTGTCGTTTGTGTGTGTGTGTGTATATATAAGGATCATATATCAATGAGTGTGTGGATTGTGGAGGTTTATAATTCACAGAAAGTGTTTGAGCTACAATATAGAACTACTTGTCATTAGTAAGATACTTTCATTGCTGTGGGCTATTTATAATACAGTGTATGACAGCATGTATTCATGTATTTATAATACAGTGTATGACAGCATGTATTCATGTATTTATAATACAGTGTATGACAGCATGTATTTATAATACAGTGTATGACAGCATGTATTTATAATACAGTGTATGACAGCATGTATTTATAATACAGTGTATGACAGCATGTATTTATAATACAGTGTCTGACAGCATGTACAGTGTATGACAGCATGTATTTATAATACAGTGTATGACAGCATGTATTTATAATACAATGTCTGACAGCATGTATTTATAATACAGTGTATGACAGCATGTATTTATAATACAATGTCTGACAGCATGTATTTATAATACAGTGTATGACAGCATGTATTTATAATACAATGTCTGACAGCATGTATTTATAATACAGTGTATGACAGCATGTATTTATAATACAGTGTATGACAGCATGTATTTATAATACAGTGTATGACAGCATGTATTTATAATACAGTGTCTGACAGCATGTATTTATAATACAGTGTATGACAGCATGTATTTATAATACAGTGTATGACAGCATGTATTTATAATACAGTGTATGACAGCATGTATTTATAATACAGTGTATGACAGCATGTATTTATAATACAGTGTATGACAGCATGTATTTATAATACAGTGTCTGACAGCATGTATTTATAATACAATGTCTGACAGCATGTATTTATAATACAGTGTCTGACAGCATGTACAGTGTCTGACAGCATGTATTTATAATACAGTGTATGACAGCATGTATTCATGTATTTATAATACAGTGTATGACAGCATGTATTTATAATACAGTGTCTGACAGCATGTATTTATAATACAGTGTATGACAGCATGTATTTATAATACAGTGTCTGACAGCATGTACAGTGTATGACAGCATGTATTTATAATACAGTGTATGACAGCATGTATTTATAATACAGTGTATGACAGCATGTATTTATAATACAGTGTATGACAGCATGTATTTATAATACAGTGTCTGACAGCATGTATTTATAATACAGTGTCTGACAGCATGTACAGTGTATGACAGCATGTATTTATAATACAGTGTATGACAGCATGTATTTATAATACAGTGTATGACAGCATGTATTTATAATACAGTGTCTGACAGCATGTACAGTGTATGACAGCATGTATTTATAATACAGTGTATGACAGCATGTATTTATAATACAGTGTCTGACAGCATGTATTTATAATACAGTGTATGACAGCATGTATTGGGGTTAAAGATTAGCTATTTTATTTATGCAAGAACCATAAATGATGCACACTTCATATTTCACATTTATGGGAAAAATGAAACCTTCTATTATCAATTATTGAGATTCCAAGTGAGTCATTCAAACATTTCTTCAAACTTGTGACAGATTCTTCACACATGTGTGTGTGTGTGTGTGTGTGTGTGTGTGTGTGTGTGTGTGTGTGTGTGTGTGTGTGTGTGGTCAAGGGTGTGTGTTTTATGAAGTAGGATAGTACATCAATTTATCCCACTGATATAACATCATTCTTACCTGAACACATTTTGAGGGTGTGGTCTCTCACATGTCTGTGGACATAGATGTGGTCTCTCACATGGATGTGGTCTCTCACATGTCTGTGGACATAGATGTGGTCTCTCACATGGATGTGGTCTCTCACATGGGTGTGGTCTCTCACATGGATGTGGTCTCTCACATGGATGTGGTCTCTCACATGGGTGTGGTCTCTCACATGGATGTGGTCTCTCACATGGGTGTGGTCTCTCACATGGGTGTGGTCTCTCACATGGGTGTGGTCTCTCACATGGGTGTGGTCTCTCACATGGATGTGGTCTCTCACATGGATGTGGTCTCTCACATGGGTGTGGTCTCTCACATGGATGTGGTCTCTCACCTGTCTGTGGACATGGGTGTGGTCTCTCACATTGATGTGGTCTCTCACATGGGTGTGGTCTCCCACATGGATGTGGTCTCTCACATGGGTGTGGTCTCTCACATGGGTGTGGTCTCTCACATGGGTGTGGTCTCTCACATGGATGTGGTCTCTCACATGGGTGTGGTCTCTCACATGGGTGTGGTCTCTCACCTGTCTGTGGACATGGGTGTGGTCTCTCACATGGGTGTGGTCTCCGGCTGGTGGAGCTGACTGCTAGGATGACATTTAGTTTATTTTACACACTCACTTTAAAAGGACATGGTCAATTGGTTATTGCATATTAATTACTCAATAAGGACTTTATTTTTCTTTGGGATTCTTTAAAACAAGCTCTACTTTGTTTCCCTAAAGGCTGTTTGATCACACTTAACAAAGGGAAGGTGGTCCTGTGGTCCTAGTCGTAGGAAGTAGGGGTGCTGAGGGGGTTGTAGAACCCCCTGGTAAATCACTATTTATTAAATAGTGATTGTATTTTTAGAATTTCACCAAATTATTGCACCAGGCCTTTATTACTCCGGTACAGTGGAGAAAAATCCCCCCTCCTCCCCCCCTCCCTCCATGGCAAAACATCTTCCCGCGGCCATGCTAGCAGTTACCTTTCAGTCCCCTTCATGCTGCATTATTACCAGGTAAATGCTGCTTCACCCACAGTGACACACTTCAAGTGTGGTTGCACCTGCAAGTACCCAAAACAAAAAGCCTTGGAAAGGTTACATCTGTGGTTCCCAACCTTTTTCAGTTACTGTTCCACCAGCTGAATTCTGCTCTGCCTGGAGTACACCTGGAGTACCCCCTCATGTGCATTTTACCAGTAGGCCTATGGTCTCACGAGTCATCTCAAGTAGCCCGTGTGGAAAGGCTTAGTACCGTCAAGAGTCCTAGTACCCCCAAGAGTCCTAGTACCCCCAAGAGTCCTAGTACCGCCAAGAGTCCTAGTACCGCCAAGAGTCCTAGTACCCCCAAGAGTCCTAGTACCCCCAAGAGTCCTAGTACCCCCAAGAGTCCTAGTACTCCCAAGAGTCCTAGTACCCCCAAGAGTCCTAGTACCCCCACGAGTCCTAGTACCCTCGGTTGGTTACATGATGATATTGACACACTCCAAAAAGCAGCGGTCTAATGCATCTCAGTGCTAACAGCGTCACTACAGACACCCTGGTTCGAATCCAAGCTGTATCACAACCGGCCGTGATTGAGAGTCCCATAGGGCGGCGCACAATTGGGCGGCATCGTCCGGGTTTGGCCGGTGTAGGACGTCATTGTAAATAAGAATTTGTCCTTAACTGACTTGCCTAGTTAAATAAAATAAAAAATGTGTTACATGATGATCTTGGATTGAGCTAAAACAAGCTCTGGATAGTTGACAAGAGTTTCACCTCAGCAGTAGCAGCAGCAGATCCAATATGTCCGCTTCAGTACAATATTTACATGATGACATACAGAAGAAGACCTACTGGATTACAACAGACACGAGACCTACTGGATTACAGCAGACAGGAGACCTACTGGATTACAGCAGACAGGAGACCTACTGGATTACAGCAGACAGGAGACCTACTGGATTACAGCAAACAGGAGACCTACTGGATTACAGCAGACAGGAGACCTACTGGATTACAGCAGACAGGAGACCTACTGGATTACAGCAGACAGGAAACCTACTGGATTACAGCAGACAGGAGACCTACTGGATTACAGATGGCAGACAGGAGACCTACTGGATTATAGCGAGCAGACAGGAGACCTACTGGATTACAGCGAGCAGACAGGAGACCTACTGGATTACAGCGAGCAGACAGGAGACCTACTGGGTTACAGTGAGCAGACAGGAGACCTACTGGGTTACAGTGAGCAGACAGGCAGGCAGGTCTTTCTAGTAAAAGAGGTTGACATCTCAATGAGACACAGATTCCTGGTCACAGAAAGGACACAGCATGAATAATGAATCTCTCTCTAGCTCTAGTGTGCTGCCACACACACACACACACACACACACACACACACACACACACACACACACACACACACACACACACACACACACACACACACACACACACACACACACACACACACACACACACACACACGCTCTAGTCTCACAGTAGCTACAGTTTGCATGGCAGGTTTATTAGGATCATTACACTGCTGTTATTTTAGAGTTAGACTAGACATAACAGCTAGTTAACTGTTATTTTAGAGTTAGACTAGACATAACAGCTGGTTAACTGTTATTTTAGAGTTAGACTAGACATAACAGCTAGTTAACTGTTATTTTAGAGTTAGACTAGACATAACAGCTGGTTAACTGTTATTTTAGAGTTAGACTAGACATAACAGCTGGTTAACTGTTATTTTAGAGTTAGACTAGACATAACAGCTGGTTAACTGTTATTTTAGAGTTAGACTAGACATAACAGCTATTTTAGAGTTAGACTAGACATAACAGCTGGTTAACTGTTATTTTAGAGTTAGACTAGACATAACAGCTGGTTAACTGTTATTTTAGAGTTAGACTAGACATAACAGCTAGTTAACTGTTATTTTAGAGTTAGACTAGACATAACAGCTAGTTAACTGTTATTTTAGAGTTAGACTAGACATAACAGCTAGTTAACTGTTATTTTAGAGTTAGACTAGACATAACAGCTGGTTAACTGTTATTTTAGAGCTAGACTAGACATAACAGCTAGTTAACTGTTATTTTAGAGTTAGACTATACATAACAGCTGGTTAACTGTTATTTTAGAGTTAGACTAGACATAACAGCTAGTTAACTGTTATTTTAGAGTTAGACTAGACATAACAGCTAGTTAACTGTTATTTTAGAGTTAGACTATACATAACAGCTGGTTAACTGTTATTTTAGAGTTAGACTAGACATAACAGCTAGTTAACTGTTATTTTAGAGTTAGACTAGACATAACAGCTGGTTAACTGTTATTTTAGAGTTAGACTAGACATAACAGCTGGTCAACTGTTATTTTAGAGTTAGACTAGACATAACAGCTGGTTAACTGTTATTTTAGAGTTAGACTAGACATAACAGCTGGTTAACTGGTATTTTAGAGTTAGACTAGACATAACAGCTAGTTAACTGTTATTTTAGAGTTAGACTAGACATAACAGCTAGTTAACTGTTATTTTAGAGTTAGACTAGACATAACTGCTAGTTAACTGTTATTTTAGAGTTAGACTAGACATAACTGCTAGTTAACTGTTATTTTAGAGTTAGACTAGACATAGCAGCTGGTTAACTGTTATTTTAGAGTTAGACTAGACATAACAGCTGGTTAACTGTTATTTTAGAGTTAGACTAGACATAACAGCTAGTTAACTGTTATTTTAGAGTTAGACTAGACATAACAGCTAGTTAACTGTTATTTTAGAGTTAGACTAGACATAACAGCTGGTTAACTGTTATTTTAGAGTTAGACTAGACATAGCAGCTGGTTATGTGTTCTCACATCTGTTTTGGTGTAAGGTGGTCCTCAAAACAGGTTTGTGGTCAAAGGAGCCACCTAAGCAATAATGCACCTCGGGGGTTTGTGGTATATGGCCAATATACCATGGCTAAGGGCTGTTCTTACGCACAACACAACGCAGAGTGCCTGGACACAGCCCTTAGCCGTGTGTCACGGTCGTCCTCCTCTTCATCTGAAGAGGAGAGGCGAGAAGGATCGGAGGACCAAAATGCGGCGTGATAAGTGTCCATGGTAAATCTTTAATCAAGAAAGTACTGAACACTGAAAACTATACAAAACCAGTAAACAAAATAACAACCGTGAAGCTAATGCAAGCTGCGCTGAAACAAGCCATCAACATAGACAATCACCCACAAACAAACAGTGCAACCCAGGCTACCTAAGTATGATTCTCAATCAGAGACAACTAATGACACCTGCCTCTGATTGGGAATCATACTAGGCCGAAACATAGAAATACCCCAAATCATAGAAAAACAAACATAGACTGCCCACCCAACTCACGCCCTGACCATACTAACTAAATACAAAACAACGGAAATAAAGGTCAGAACGTGACACCGTGGTACATTGCCCATAGCAGTGTGTCTGTTCACACTGCTATGCTTTATCTTGGCCAGGTCGCAGTTGCAAATGAGAACTTGTTCTCAACTAGCCTACCTGGTTAAATAAAGCTGAAAAAACAAATAAAATTAAAAAAATATACCACAAACCCCCGAGGTGCCTTATTGATATTATAAACTGGATACCAACGTAATTAGAGCAGTAAAAATAAATGTTTTGTCATACCCGTGGTATACGGTCTGATATACCACGGCTGTCAGCCAATCAGCATTCAGGCCTGGAACCAGCCAGGTTATAATTTAGAACATAGCCTATAGGCTACACTAGTCTAGAGTATTAGTAGAGTACTAGTGCAACGTGAACGCTCCATCCACAGTATAGTCACTATGGAAACCATTCAGTCATTCATTTTGGCCTCTACTGAACGTCTTTTAATAACAATGACATGAATAAACATAGAATTGATAGAATGTTTAAAAATAGAATTGGTGAGAGGATCAGTCTCTTCCTGGAAATGCCTGATGGGATTATTCTCCACTTCATAGTGATGTAAATGACTAGTACTGGTGTGTTTCATATTAGTGTAGACTACAAGGCCTGCCTTGTGGAAGATGTCTTTCCACCTCTATGTGACGACCTGGTTACAAGGGGGGGAAATTGGCTAGTATCATTTTATAGAAGGAGTGGCTATGACATCATGCATATACACTGAGACACACCTTCAAGTCAAGGATGGTGTTGCGTTACTTAGCCTAAATGCCGGTGAGATAACACCCTTATATAGCCAGGGTGTGCCAGCAGAAGATTTTGTTACATGCACAACCAGGTTAATCAACATACTATGGAAGGGGCCTCCCAAGTGGCGCAGGGGTCTAAGGCGTCACTACAGATCCGGGTTCGATCTCGGGCTGTGTCGCAGCGGTCTAAGGCGTCACTACAGATCCGGGTTCGATCTCGGGCTGTGTCGCAGCGGTCTAAGGCTTCACTACAGATCCGGGTTCGATCTCGGGCTGTGTCGCAGCCGGCCGCGACCGGCTCCAAGAGGCGGTCGTCCGGGTTAGGGGAGTGTTTGGCCCAGCGTCGTCCGGGTTAGGGGAGGGTTTGGCCCAGCGTCATCCGGGTTAGGGGAGGGTTTGGCCCAGCGTCGTCCAGGTTAGGGGAGGGTTTGGCCCAGCGTCGTCCCGGTTAGGGGAGGCTTTGGCCGAGCATCGTCTGGGTTAGGGGAGGGTTTGGCCAAGCATCGTCTGGGTTAGGGGAGGGTTTGGCCCAGCATCGTCTGGGTTAGGGGAGGGTTTGGCCCAGCATCGTCTGGGTTAGGGGAGGGTTTGGCCCAGCATCGTCTGGGTTAGGGGAGGGCCTGCCGGGATGTCCTTGTACCATCGTGCACTAGCGACTTCTGTGGTGGCGTGGGCGTATGCACGCTGACACGGTTGCCAGTTGGACGGTGTTTCCTCCATCACATTGGTAGCCAGTGGCCACCGTTTCCCTTGATGACAGCTTTGCACACTCTTGGCATTCTCTCAACCAGCTTCATGAAATAACCACCTGGAATGAATTTCAATTAACAGGTGTGAATTGTTAAAAGTTCATTTGTGGAATTTCTTTACTTTTGAATGTGTTTGAGCCAGTCAGTTGTGTTGTTACAAGGTAGGGGTGGTATACAGAAGAGAGCCTTATTTGGTAAAAGACAGTCCATGTTATGGAAAGAACAGTTCAAGTAAGCAAAGAGAAACGATAGTCCATCATTACTTTTAAAACATGAAGAACTTTGAAAGTTTCCTCAAGTGCAGTCGCAAAAACCGAGTGATGGCGAGCGACGGAGTGCTGCATCAGATGACCTGGCCTCCACAACCACCCGACCTCAACCCGAATTGAGATGGTTCGGGATGAGTTGGACCGCAGAGTGAAGGAAAAGCAGCCCAACAAGTGCTCAGCATATGTGGGAACTCCTTCAAAACTGTTAGAAAAGCATCCCTCATGAAGCTGGTTGAGAGAATGCCAAGAGTGTGCAAAGCTGTCGTCAAGGCAAAGGGTGGCTACTTAGAAGAATCTCATATATATAATATATTTTGATTTGTTTAATATGCGTCCCAAATGACACCCTATTCCCTCTTGGCCAAAAGGAGTGCACAATAAAGGGTCATTTGGGACGTAACATTGACTTGACTTCTTGTCTAAACCTTCTGACGCATCACGTCTCCACACACTTCCTCATACACTCTCTTACCCACTCCTGCTCTATTTTGGTCGCACACTTTTCTTCAATCTGCTTTGAGCTGGCAGCAGTGGTGAGGAGTAGGTGTGATGATGGGAGATATAGGAGAAGGAGAAAGGAATGGAGAGGTGGAGGAGGAGGTCACGTGGAGAAGGAGGTGGAAGAGAGGAGAGGAGGGAGAGAGGTGGAGGAAGAGAGGAGAGGTGGAGGAGGAGGTCACGTGGAGAAGGAGGTGGAAGAGAGGAGAGAGGAGGGAGAGAGGTGGAGGAAGAGAGGAGAGGTGGAGGAGGAGGTCATGTGGAGAAGGAGGTGGAAGAGAGGAGAGGAGGAAGAGAGGTGGAGGAATAGAGGAGAGGTGGAAAATAAGAGAGGAGAGGAGGAAGAGGAGAAGTGGAGGAGGAGGTAATGTGGAGAAGGATGTGGAAGAGTGGAGAGGAGGAAGAGAGGTGGAGGAAGAGAGGAGAGGTGGAAAAGAAGAGAGGAGAGGAGGAAGAGGAGAGGTGGAGGAGGAGATAATGTGGAGAAGGATGTGGAAGAGAGGAGAGGAGAAGAGGAAGAAGAGAGGAGAGGTGGAAGAGAGGTGGAGGTGGAGAAGGAGGTGGAAGAGAGGAGAGGAGGAAGAGAGGTGGAGGAAGAGAGGAGAGATGGAAAAGAAGAGAGGAGAGGAGGAAGAGGAGAGGTGGAGGAGGAGATAATGTGGAGAAGGATGTGGAAGAGAGGAGAGGAGAAGAGGAAGAAGAGAGGAGAGGTGGAGGTGGAAGAGAGGAGAGGAGGAAGAGAGGAGAGGTGGAAAAGAAGAGAGGAGAGGAGGAAGAGGAGAGGTGGAGAGGTGGTAATGTGGAGAAGGATGTGGAAGAGAGGAGAGGAGGAAGAGGAAGAAGAGAGGAAAGGAGGAAGAGAGGAGAGGTGGAGGAGGAGGTCATGTGGAGAAGGAGGTGGAAGAGGAGAGGAGGAAGAAAGGTGGAGGAAGAGAGGAGAGGTGGAAAAGGAGAGGAGAGGAGGAAGAGGAGAGGTGGAGGAGAAGGATGTGGAAGAGAGGAGAGGAGAAGAGAAGAGGAAGAAGAGAGGAGAGGTGGAAGAGAGGTGGAGGTGGAGAAGGAGGTGGAAGAGAGGAGAGGAGGAAGAGAGGTGGAGGAAGAGAGGAGAGGTGGAAAAGAAGAGAGGAGAGGAGGAAGAGGAGAGGTGGAGGAGGAGATAATGTGGAGAAGGATGTGGAAGAGAGGAGAGGAGAAGAGGAAGAAGAGAGGAGAGGTGGAGGTGGAAGAGAGGAGAGGAGGAAGAGAGGTGGAGGAAGAGAGGAGAGGTGGAAAAGAAGAGAGGAGAGGAGGAAGAGGAGAGGTGGAGGAGGTGGTAATGTGGAGAAGGATGTGGAAGAGAGGAGAGGAGGAAGAGGAAGAAGAGAGGAAAGGAGGAAGAGAGGAGAGGTGGAGGAGGAGGTAATGTGGAGAAGGAGGTGGAAGAGAGGAGAGTAGGAAGAGAGGTGGAGGAAGAGAGGAGAGGTGGAAAAGAAGAGAGGAGAAGAGGGAGAGGTGGAGAGGAGAGCGGTAGTACTGTAACTAGTAGCTAACACTTTGGCTAGACTAAGTGATTTGACACAGAGTCACTGTAAATGCAGGTGGAATTATATAACAGCTAGCCAGTTTAACTGCCGCCACACACACACAAACACACACTCCAGTGGAGCCAGCAGCAGCTGTCCTCCTTGCCAAGGTGAGAGAGGGTCATGCTGAGAGTTTTAGTCTGAGTGGTGTTTGGAATGCAGGAACCATCACCCACTGTCTTTACTGTCTTCCCTGGTCCCTTTAAACTGCTTCACCCTGCTTCACCCTACAGGACCATCACTGTCTTCCCTGGTCCCTTTACCCGGCTTCACCCCACAGGACCATCACTGTCTTCCCTGGTCCCTTCACCCTGCTTCACCCTGCTTCACCCTACAGGACCATCACTGTCTTCCCTGGTCCCTTTACCCGGCTTCACCCCACAGGACCATCACTGTCTTCCCTGGTCCCTTCACCCTGCTTCACCCTGCTTCACCCCACAGGACCCATCACGGTCTTCCCTGGTCCCTTTACCCTGCTTCACCCCACAGGACCCATCACTGTCTTCCCTGGTCCCTTTACCCTGCTTCACCCCACAGGACCATCACTGTCTTCCCTGGTCCCTTCACCCTGCTTCACCCTGCTTCACCCTACAGGACCATCACTGTCTTCCCTGGTCCCTTTACCCAGCTTCACCCCACAGGACCCATCACTGTCTTCCCCAGTCCCTTCACCCTGCTTCACCCTGCTTCACCCTACAGGACCATCACTGTCTTCCCTGGTCCCTTTACCCTGCTTCACCCTACAGGACCATCACTGTCTTCCCTGGTCCCTTTACCCTGCTTCACCCCACAGGACCCATCATTGTCTTCCCTGGTCCCTTCACCCTGCTTCACCCTACAGGACCATCACTGTCTTCCCTGGTCCCTTTACCCGGCTTCACCCCACAGGACCATCACTGTCTTCCCTGGTCCCTTTACCCTGCTTCACCCCACAGGACCCATCACTGTCTTCCCTGGTCCCTTTACCCTGCTTCACCCTGCTTCACCCTACAGGACCATCACTGTCTTCCCTGGTCCCTTTACCCGGCTTCACCCCACAGGACCCATCACTGTCTTCCCTGGTCCCTTTACCCTGCTTCACCCTACAGGACCATCACTGTCTTCCCTGGTCCCTTTACCCTGCTTCACCCCACAGGACCATCACTGTCTTCCCTGGTCCCTTTACCCTGCTTCACCCCACAGGACCCATCACTGTCTTCCCTGGTCCCTTTACCCTGCTTCACCCTGCTTCACCCCACAGGACCCATCACTGTCTTCCCTGGTCCCTTTACCCTGCTTCACCCTACAGGACCATCACTGTCTTCCCTGGTCCCTTTACCCTGCTTCACCCCACAGGACCCATCACTGTCTTCCCTGGTCCCTTTACCCTGCTTCACCCCACAGGACCCATCACTGTCTTCCCTGGTCCCTTTACCCTGCTTCACCCTACAGGACCATCACTGTCTTCCCTGGTCCCTTTACCCTGCTTCACCCCACAGGACCCATCACTGTCTTCCCTGGTCCCTTTACCCTGCTTCACCCCACAGGACCCATCACTGTCTTCCCTGGTCCCTTTACCCTGCTTCACCCTACAGGACCATCACTGTCTTCCCTGGTCCCTTTACCCTGCTTCACCCCACAGGACCCATCACTGTCTTCCCTGGTCCCTTTACCCTGCTTCACCCTACAGGACCATCACTGTCTTCCCTGGTCCCTTTACCCTGCTTCACCCCACAGGACCCATCACTGTCTTCCCTGGTCCCTTTACCCTGCTTCACCCCACAGGACCCATCACTGTCTTCCCTGGTCCCTTTACCCTGCTTCACCCTACAGGACCATCACTGTCTTCCCTGGTCCCTTTACCCTGCTTCACCCTACAGGACCATCACTGTCTTCCCTGGTCCCTTCACCCTGCTTCACCCCACAGGACCATCACTGTCTTCCCTGGTCCCTTTACCCTGCTTCACCCCACAGGACCCATCACTGTCTTCCCTGGTCCCTTTACCCTGCTTCACCCTACAGGACCATCACTGTCTTCCCTGGTCCCTTCACCCTGCTTCACCCCACAGGACCATCACTGTCTTCCCTGGTCCCTTCACCCTGCTTCACCCCACAGGACCATCACTGTCTTCCCTGGTCCCTTCACCCTGCTTCACCCCACAGACACACACACACACAATCAGTGTGTACACGGCGTCACATGTGATATAACCCCTTTGTGTACTCTTTGCAGTCAACACGTCCCTTGCGCTGTGTGTGTGTGTATGTGTGTGTGTGTGTGTGTGTGTGTGTGTGTGTGTGTGTGTGTGTGTGTGTGTGTGTATACTCAGGCACGTGGACAGATAGGGCTCTACCTGAGCAGAACACATGCCCCTTTGCCCTTCCAATCTCCAAAGTGTCCTTTTGGGTGGTGGTAGAAATTCACACACTGATATTTGTTTGTTGTATACATTTTGTTGTTGTTGTTCTGAGCTCACTGCCTGTAAGTCGTCGTGGTAACTGTAGCATATGGTAGGATTATTCTAGTGAATAGGACTGAAGCCTTTGAGGCGAAGGGATTTCTATTTGTGTCATTTAATTTGCCTTTAAGATGTGTCCCTCTATTGCTTCTATGGAACTAAATGATCAAAGTCATAATTGCTTAACGAGCTGTTGCGGAAAACCTTTTTAGACCCCGAAATATCTGTGGACGGGCCAGGTTGTATTGACCTCTGTATTCTCCTGACCTCTCCTTCAGCCACCAGACACAGACAACATGCTGGGACCATCCCAAGATGGCCGACCTCTACCAGTCTCTGGGTAAGAGGTCCACATACAGTGGACCAACAGACAAATTGAACCTTTGTCAAGTAGGACCTATTTCAGTTGTACTTGATTAGGTTTGCCCTGTATAGGGTTTTAAAATTCAGTGAACTTTCAATGAATTCCCTGTTTTCCTGCTTATTCCCATTCCGGGAATCCTCCAACCAGGATTTCGGGAAAACCAGAGAGAATTTATTGAAAGTTTCCGGAATTTTGCAACCCTAGCTCTTTACAATTGTATTGTACTGTACCAAAAGTGTGAGCGAGCGACATCAAGTCCAGTAGCAGGACCAATGGCTGATTATTGGATGGAGATACACTGTGTTTAGTTTTACTGTCTCTCCATGCGTCTCTGCAGCCGACCTGAACAACGTGCGTTTCTCAGCCTACCGGACAGCCATGAAGCTGAGACGCCTGCAGAAAGCTCTGTGTCGTAAGTCCAACCCTCTCACAGTGTCACCGCCCAAAACTACCTCATCTCCCCCACCAGCTCTCCAACCCTCTCACAGAGTCACCGCCAAAACTACCTCATCTCCCCCACCAGCTCTCCAGCCCTCTCACAGTGTCACCGCCCAAACTACCTCATCTCCCCCACCAGCTCTCCAGCCCTCTCACAGTATCACCGCCCAAACTACCTCATCTCCCCCACCAGCTCTCCAGCCCTCTCACAGTGTCACCGCCCAAACTACCTCATCTCCCCCACCAGCTCTCCAACCCTCTCACAGTATCACCGCCCAAAACTACTGTCCTACAGTACCTCCTCTACTCCATCACCCCTCAGAGTCACTGTCCTACAGTACCTCCTCTACTCCATCAGCCCTCACAGAGTCCCTGTCCGACAGTACCTCCTCTACTCCATCACCCCTCACAGAGTCCCTGTCCTACAGTACCTCCTCTACTCCATCAGCCCTCACAGAGTCACTGTCCTACAGTACCTCCTCTACTCCATCAGCCCTCACAGTCACTGTCCTACAGTACCTCCTCTACTCCATCAGCCCTCACAGATTCACTGTCCTACAGTACCTCCTCTACTCCATCCGCCCTCACAGAGTCACTGTCCTACAGTACCTCCTCTACTCCATCACCCCTCACAGAGTCACTGTCCTACAGTACCTCCTCTACTCCATCACCCCTCACAGAGTCACTGTCCTACAGTACCTCCTCTACTCCATCAGCCCTCACAGTCACTGTCCTACAGTACCTCCTCTACTCCATCAGCCCTCACAGAGTTACTGTTCTACAGTACCTCCTCTACTCCATCACCCTCTCGTCCGTTGTCCTCCCCTCACACTCTCCATCACTCACTCATTCATCGTTACACATCAGTTACACATCAGTTACTCTGTTACACATCAGTTACTCTGTTACACATCAGATACTCTGTTACACATCAGTTACTCTGTTGCACATCGGTTACACATCAGTTACTCTGTTGCACATCGGTTACACATCAGTTACTCTGTTGCACATCAGTTACTCTGTTACACATCAGCTACTCTGTTACACATCAGTTACTCTGTTACACATCAGTTACTCTGTTGCACATCAGTTACTCTGTTGCACATCAGTTACTCTGTTACACATCAGTTACTCTATTACACATCAGTTACTCTGTTACACATCATATACTCTGTTACACATCCGTTACTCTGTTGCACATCAGTTACTCTGTTGCACATCAGTTACTCTGTTGCACATCAGTTACTCTGTTACACATCAGTTACTCTGTTGCACATCAGTTACTCTGTTACACATCAGTTACTCTGTTACACATCAGTTACTCTGTTGCACATCAGTTACTCTGTTACACATCAGTTACTCTGTTGCACATCAGTTACTCTGTAACTCTCTCTTTCTCTTACCCACACTCACTCACCCTCTTCTTCTCTCCCTCCATCATCTCGTCTCCTCCACTCCACTCTTCTCTCCCCCTCCTCTCTGTTCTCCCTCCCTCCCTCCTCCACTCATCTCCTCCACTCCACTCCTCTCTCTCCCTCATCTCCTCCACTCCTCTCTCCTCCTCCATCATCTCATCCTCTCCTCTCTCCCCTCCCTCCACCACTGCTCCTCTCTCATCTCCTCCACTCCTCCATCCCTCCCTCATCTCATCCTCTCCTCTCTCCTCCATCACTCCCTCATATCATCCACTCCTCTCCTCTCTCCCCTCCCTCATCCTCTCCTCCATCCCTCCCTCATCTCCTCCTCTCCTCTCTCCTCCCTCATCTCATCCTCTCCTCTCTCCCCTCCCTCATCTCATCCTCTCCTCTCTCTCCTCCCTCCCTCCTCTCCTCCACTCCTCTCTCCTCCTCCATCATTGCATCCTCTCCTCCCTCATCTCAACTCCCTCCCTCCTCTCCTCTCCAGTGGACCTCCTGGGTATGCCCGCAGCGTGTGAGGTCTTTGAGCAGCATGGCCTGAAGCAGAATGAGCATCTGATGGACATCATGCAGGTGATGACGTGTCTGACCAGCCTCTATGAGAAACTGGACCAGCAGCATGGGAACCTGGTCAACGTCCCGCTGTGTGTCGACATGTGTCTCAACTGGCTGCTAAATGTTTATGACACGTACGTATAGTACACACACAACACTCACGACACGACACTTAACGACACGACGCGTACTTAACGACACGTCCCTATCGACACGTACTTAAAACTTCTTAGGGCTGAAATCCCGTTAACGGGATCGATTTGACAACAGCCAGTGAAAGTGCAGGGCGCCAAATTCAAAACAACAGAAATCTCATAATTAAAATTCCTCAAACATACATGTATCTTATATCGTTTTAAAGGTAATCTTGTTGTTAATCCCACCACAGTGTCCGATTTCAAATAGGCTTTACAGCGAAAGCACCACAAACGGTTATGTTAGGTCACAAAAAAGCACAAAGTCACAAAAAGCACAAATAGAGATACAATTAATTACTAACCCTTGATGATCTTCATCAGATGACACTCATAGGACTTCATGTTACACAATACATGTATGTTTTGTTTGATAAAGTTCATATTTACATTTTAAAAAATCTCAGTATACATTATTCACTAGTTCCAAAAACATCCGGTGATATTGCAGAAAGCCATTTTACATTATTTTTTTTACATTCATTTTATAGAAATACTCATTATAAATGTCGATAAATACAATTGTTAGACATGGAAATATAGATATACCTCTCCTTAATGCAACCGCTGTGTCAGATTTTTTTTAAACATTACCGAAAAAGCAAACCATGCAATAATCTGAGACGGCGCTCAGAAAATAAATACAATTATCGGCCATATTCCCTTACCTTTGACGATCTTCATCAGAATGCACTCCCAGGAATCCTAGTTCCACAATAAATGCTTGATTTGTTCGATAATGTCCATTATTTATGTCCAAGTAGCTACTTTTGTTAGGGCGTTTAGTACACAAATCCAAACGCTCGTGCAGGTCCAGCCGAACGTCGGACTAAAACTTAAAAAATGTATATTACACGTCGAAGAAACTTGTCAAACTAAGTATAGAATCAATCTTTAGGATGTTGTTAACATAAATATTCAATAACGTTCCAACCGGAGAATTCCTATGTCTGTAGAGAAGCAATGGAACGCAGGTCGGTATCATGTGAAATGCGCGTGACCAGGACCACTGACTCAAACAGCTCCCATCCGGCTCCACAACACAGTAGAAGCCTCATTCAAATTTCTAAAGACGGTTGACATCTAGTGGATGTGCAACTTGATCAATATCCCACTGTGTATTCAATAGGGGCTGGGTTGAAAATCGACCAACCTCAGATTTCCCACTTCCTGTTTGGCTTTCTTCTCAGGTTTTTGCCTGCCATATGAGTTCAGTTATACTCACAGACATCATTCAAACAGTTTTAGAAACTAATATGTAGCAAACAGTTGCTAATATGCATATATTAGCAACTGGGACTGAGGAGCAGTCCGTTTACTCTGGGCACCTTTCATCCAAGCTACTCAATACTGCCCCTGCAGCCATAAGAAGTTTTAACGACACGTCCCTAACGACGCGTACTTAACGACACGTCCCTAACGACACGTCCCTAACGACGCGTACTTAACGACATGTCCCTAACGACACGTACTTAACGACACGTCCCTAACGACGCGTACTTAGCGACACGTACTTAACGACACGTCCCTAACGACACGTCCCTAAACGACGCGTACTTAACGACACGTCCCTAACGACATGTACTTAACGACACGTCCCTAACGACACGTCCCTAACAACACGTACTTATCAACACGTCCCTAACGACACGTACTTATCAACATGTCCTTAACGACACGTACCTAACGACACGTCCCTAACGACACGTACTTATCAACATGTCCCTAACGACACGTCCCTAACGACACGTCCCCAACGACACGTACCTAACGACACGTACTTATCAACACGTCCCTAACGACACGTACTTATCAACACGTCCCTAACGACGCAGACTTATCAACACGTCCCTAAAAACACGTACTTAACGACACGTCCCTAACGACGCGTACTTAACGACACGTACTTATCAACACGTCCCTAAAGACACGTACTTAACGACACGTCCCTAACGACACGTACTTAACGACACGTCCCTAACGACACGTCCCTAACGACGCGTACTTAACGACACGTCCCTAACGACACGTCCCTAACGACACGTACCTAACGACACGTCCCTAACGACACGTCCCTAACGACACGTCCCTAATGACACGTACCTAACGACACGTACTTATCAACATGTCCCTAACGACACGTACCTAACGACACGTACCTAAGGACACGTCCCTAACGACACGTCCCTAACGACACGTACCTAACGACACGTACCTAACGACACGTACCTAACGACACGTACCTAACGACACATACCTAACGACACATACCTAACGACACGTCCCTAACGACGCTTACTTAACGACACGTCCCTAACGACACGTACTTAACGACACGTCCCTAACGACACGTCCCTAACGACACGTCCCTAACAACACGTACTTATCAACACGTCCCTAACGACACGTAATTATCAACATGTCCCTAACGACACGTCCCTAACGACACGTACCTAACGACACGTCCCTAACGACGCGTACTTAACAACACGTACTTATCAACACATCCCTAACGACACGTACTTATCAACACGTTCCTAACGACGCGTACTTATCAACACGTCCCTAACGACGCGTACTTAACGACACGTACTTATCAACATGTCCTTAACGACACGTACCTAACGACACGTCCCTAACGACACGTACTTATCAACATGTCCCTAACGACACGTCCCTAACGACACGTCCCCAACGACACGTACCTAACGACACGTACTTATCAACACGTCCCTAACGACACGTACTTATCAACACGTCCCTAACGACGCAGACTTATCAACACGTCCCTAAAAACACGTACTTAACGACACGTCCCTAACGACGCGTACTTAACGACACGTACTTATCAACACGTCCCTAAAAACACGTACTTAACGACACGTCCCTAACGACACGTACTTAACGACACGTCCCTAACGACACGTCCCTAACGACGCGTACTTAACGACACGTCCCTAACGACACGTCCCTAATGACACGTACCTAACGACACGTCCCTAACGACACGTCCCTAACGACACGTCCCTAATGACACGTACCTAACGACACGTACTTATCAACTTGTCCCTAACGACACGTACCTAACGACACGTACCTAAGGACACGTCCCTAACGACACGTCCCTAACGACACGTACCTAACGACACGTACCTAACGACACGTACCTAACGACACGTACCTAACGACACATACCTAACGACACATACCTAACGACACGTCCCTAACGACGCTTACTTAACGACACGTCCCTAACGACACGTACTTAACGACACGTCCCTAACGACACGTCCCTAACAACACGTACTTATCAACACGTCCCTAACGACACGTAATTATCAACATGTCCCTAACGACACGTCCCTAACGACACGTCCCTAACGACACGTACCTAACGACACGTCCCTAACGACGCGTACTTAACAACACGTACTTATCAACACATCCCTAACGACACGTACTTATCAACACGTTCCTAACGACGCGTACTTATCAACACGTCCCTAACGACGCGTACTTAACGACACGTCCCTAACGACACGTCCCTAACGACACGTACCTAACGACATGTCCCTAACGACACGTATTTATCGACACGTCCCTAACGACACGTCCCTAACGACACGTCCCTAACGACACGTACCTAACGACACGTCCCTAACGACACGTCCCTATCGACACGTACCTAACGACGCGTACTTAACGACACGTACCTAACGACACGTACCTAACGACACGTCCCTAACGACACGTACCTAACGACACGTACTTATCAACATTTCCATAACGACACGCCCCTAACGACACGTCCCTAACGACACATACCTAACGACACGTACCTAACGACACGAACCTAACGACACCTACCTAGCGACACCTACCTAGCGACACCTACCTAACGACACGTACCTAACGACACGTACCTAACGACACGTACCTAACGACACGTCCCTAACGACACGTACCTAACGACACGTACCTAACGACACGTACCTAACGACACGTACCTAACGACACCTACCTAACGACACCTACCTAACGACACGTACCTAACGACACGTACCTAATGACACGTACCTAACGACACGTCCCTAACGACACGTACTTATCAACATGTCCCTAACGACACGTCCCTAACGACACGTACCTAACGACACGTCCCTAACGACACGTCCCTAACGACACGTCCCTAATGACACGTACCTAACGACACGTACTTATCAACATGTCCCTAACGACACGTCCCTAACGACACGTACCTAACGACACGTACCTAAGGACACGTCCCTAACTACACTTCCCTAACGACACGTCCCTAACGACACGTACCTAACGACACGTACCTAACGACACGTACCTAACGACACCTACCTAACGACACGTACCTAACGACACATACCTAACGACACATACCTAACGACACGTCCCTAACGACGCTTACTTAACGACACGTACTTAACGACACGTCCCTAACGACACGTCCCTAACAACACGTACTTATCAACACGTGCCTAACGACACGTACTTATCAACATGTCCCTAACGACACGTCCCTAACAACACGTACTTATCAACACGTCCCTAACAACACGTACTTATCAACACATCCCTAACGACACGTACTTATCAACATGTCCCTAACGACACGTCCCTAACGACACGTACCTAACGACACGTCCCTAACGACACGTCCCTAACGACACGTCCCTAATGACACGTTCCTAACGACGCGTACTTATCAACACGTCCCTAACGACGCGTACTTAACGACACGTCCCTAACGACACGTACCTAACGACATGTCCCTAACGACACGTACTTATCGACATGTCCCTAACGACACGTCCCTAACGACACGTCCCTAACGACACGTACCTAACGACACGTCCCTAACGACACGTACCTAACGACACGTCCCTAACGACACGTCCCTATCGACACGTACCTAACGACGCGTACTTAACGACACGTACCTAACGACACGTACCTAACGACACGTCCCTAACGACACGTACCTAACGACACGTACTTATCAACATTTCCCTAACGACACGCCCCTAACGACACGTCCCTAACGACACATACCTAACGACACGTACCTAACGACACGTACCTAACGACACCTACCTAGCGACACCTACCTAACGACACGTACCTAACGACACGTACCTAACGACACGTACCTAACGACACGTCCCTAACGACACCTACCTAACGACACGTACTTAACGACACGTACCTAACGACACGTACCTAACGACACCTACCTAACGACACGTCCCTAACGACACGTACCTAACGACACGTCCCTAACAACACGTACTTATCAACATGTCCCTAACGACACGTCCCTAACGACACGTACTTATCAACATGTCCCTAACGACACGTCCCTAACGACACGTCCCTAACGACACGTACCTAACGACACGTACCTAATGACACGTCCCTAACGACACGTACCTAACGACACGTCCCTAACGACACGTACCTAACGACACGTACCTAACGACACGTACCTAACGACACCTACCTAACGACACCTACCTAACGACACGTCCCTAACGACATGTACTTATCAACATGTCCCTAACGACACGTCCCTAACGACACGTCCCTAACGACACGTACCTAACGACACGTACTTAACGACACGTACCTAACGACACGTCCCTAACGACACGTCCCTATCGACACGTACCTAACGACGCGTACTTAACGACACGTACCTAACGACACGTCCCTAACGACACGTCCCTAACGACACGTACCTAACGACACGTACCTAACGACACGTACCTAACGACACCTACCTAACGACACCTACCTAACGACACGTCCCTAACGACATGTACTTATCGACATGTCCCTAACGACACGTCCCTAACGACACGTCCCTAACGACACGTACCTAACGACACGTCCCTAACGACACGTACCTAACGACACGTCCCTAACGACACGTCCCTATCGACACGTACCTAACGACGCGTACTTAACGACACGTACCTAACGACACGTACCTAACGACACGTCCCTAACGACACGTACCTAACGACACGTACTTATCAACATTTCCCTAACGACACGCCCCTAACGACACGTCCCTAACGACACATACCTAACGACACGTACCTAACGACACGTACCTAACGACACCTACCTAGCGACACCTACCTAACGACACGTACCTAACGACACGTACCTAACGACACGTACCTAACGACACGTCCCTAACGACACCTACCTAACGACACGTACTTAACGACACGTACCTAACGACACGTACCTAACGACACCTACCTAACGACACGTCCCTAACGACACGTACCTAACGACACGTCCCTAACAACACGTACTTATCAACATGTCCCTAACGACACGTCCCTAACGACACGTACTTATCAACATGTCCCTAACGACACGTCCCTAACGACACGTCCCTAACGACACGTACCTAACGACACGTACCTAATGACACGTCCCTAACGACACGTACCTAACGACACGTCCCTAACGACACGTACCTAACGACACGTACCTAACGACACGTACCTAACGACACCTACCTAACGACACCTACCTAACGACACGTCCCTAACGACATGTACTTATCAACATGTCCCTAACGACACGTCCCTAACGACACGTCCCTAACGACACGTACCTAACGACACGTACTTAACGACACGTACTTAACGACACGTCCCTAACGACACGTCCCTATCGACACGTCCCTATCGACACGTCCCTAACATCTGATTTATTGATATGATTGATTGATCTGATTTATTGATATGATTGATTGGTTTCACAGAGGAAGAAGTGGAAAAATCAGAACTCTGTCCTTCAAAACCGGCATCATCTCACTCTGCAAAGCACACCTGGAGGACAAATACAGATGTAAGTAGTGACTGATCTTTATATTACCTCACCTGGAGGACAAATACAGATGTAAGTAGTGACTGATCTTTATATTACCTCACCTAGAGGACAAATACAGATGTAAGTAGTGACTGATCTTTATATTACCTCACCTGGAGGACAAATACAGATGTAAGTAGTGACTGATCTTTATATTACCTCACCTGGAGGACAAATACAGATGTAAGTAGTGACTGATCTTTATATTACCTCACCTGGAGGACAAATACAGATGTAAGTAGTGACTGATCTTTATATTACCTCACCTAGAGGACAAATACAGATGTAAGTAGTGACTGATCTTTATATTACCTCACCTGGAGGACCAATACAGATGTAAGTAGTGACTGATC
Source organism: Oncorhynchus clarkii lewisi (assembly GCF_045791955.1). Classification (NCBI taxonomy): domain Eukaryota; kingdom Metazoa; phylum Chordata; class Actinopteri; order Salmoniformes; family Salmonidae; genus Oncorhynchus; species Oncorhynchus clarkii. The sequence continues at coordinate 35,784 of NW_027260951.1, forward strand.
TTTATATTACCTCACCTAGAGGACAAATACAGATGTAAGTAGTGACTGATCTTTATATTACCTCACCTGGAGGACAAATACAGATGTGGTCTAGTATGTTAGTATAACTAGTATATAGAGACAGTATCCATGTGGTCTAGTCTGTTAGTATAACTAGTATATAGAGACAGTATCCATGTGGTCTAGTCTGTTAGTATAACTAGTATATAGAGACAGTATTCATGTGGTCTAGTCTGTTAGTATAACTAGTATATAGAGACAGTATCCATGTGGTCTAGTCTGTTAGTATGTATCTCTTGACTTGGGTATTTCCCTCCCTCCCTCCCTCCCTCCCCCACCTCTTACCAGTCCTGTTCCGCCAGGTAGCCAGTGCAACAGGGTTCTGTGACCAGCGGAGGCTGGGTCTTCTCCTCCATGATTCCATCCAGATCCCCCGTCAGCTGGGAGAGGTGGCCTCCTTCGGGGGCTCCAACATCGAGCCCAGCGTCCGCAGCTGCTTCCAGTTTGTATGTGAAGCTAGTAGCTGTGGTCCTAGCTATGCACACACACACACATACACACACACAAACAACGTACATATAACATACAGGCGTATAAACTACCTCACATTCCACACTACTGTGCTAAGCACATTCTGCAGATCACACGGTAACCATTCTGTGCACTGTGGGAAAATGTCTGACAAAGTGTCTCTTTAGGTAGAGAGAGAGAGTCATTTGTGGTTAATCAATAGGTCTATACATTGCACTCTAAAAATACCATACAAAAAAATACTATTATAAAAAATAGGAATAAAGAAGGACATCAGACAGGACTGCTGGGAAGATCTGAGTTGGAATCATCTTTCTAGATTATCCACAGCAGCCAATTTAGCCAAAGTACATATGTTAGCCTGCTAGCTATGTTAGCCTGCTAGCTATGTTAGCCAAAAAACATAAGTTAGCCTGCTAGCTAGGTTAGCCAAAGTAAATATTTTTTAGCCTGATATCTATGTTAGCCAAAGTACATATGTACTGAGTTGGAATCATCTTTCTAGATTATCCACAGCAGCCAATTTAGCCAAAGTACATATGTTAGCCTGCTAGCTATGTTAGCCTGCTAGCTATGTTAGCCAAATAACATATGTTAGCCTGCTAGCTAGGTTAGCCAAAGTAAATATTTTTTAGCCTGATATCTATGTTAGCCAAAGTACATATGTTAGCCTGCTAGCTATAGCCTAATGAAACAACATATTGAATGTGTTAGCCAGAGTATATATGTTAGCCTGGTGGCTATGTTAGCCAACGTACACCTGTTAGCCTGGTAGCTATAGTGAATCACCATACTGAATATGTTAGCCACAGTACATCTGTTAGCCTACAAGCTATAGTGAATCACTATACTGAATGTGTTAGCCAAAGTACATCTGTTACCCTGCTGTCTATGTTAGTCAAAGTACATATGTTAGCCTGCTAGCTATAGTGAATCACCATACTGAATGTGTTAGCCACAGTAAATCCATTACCCTATGGTGATCTGTAATCTATGGTCCATCTGTCAGCCAGTGGAAATAACTTCTCATCAGTCATCACTGCGTCGGTACCCAGCAGTAAATATGTCCATGTCCATATGTAGAATGGAATGGAAAACGCCTGCTTTACAATCCAGGAGAAAACAGTAGCAGGAGAGTTTGTAGTTCTGTATTATTTTAAACTTGTTTTTCTAGAGTAATATAACA
>NW_027260951.1:40000-135000 GCF_045791955.1 Oncorhynchus clarkii lewisi
TCCCGTCTGCCTCTCTCTGTGTAACCTCTCTCTCTGTGTAATCTCTGTCCCCGTCTGTCTCTCTCTGTGTAACCTCTGTCTCTGTCTGTCTCTCTGTGTAACCTCTCTCTCTGTGTAACCTCTGTCCCTGTCTGCCTCTCTCTGTGTAACCTCTGTCCCTGTCTGCCTCTCTCTGTGTAACCTCTGTCCCTGTCTGCCTCTCTCTGTGTAACCTCTCTCTCCGTGTAACCTCTGTTCCCGTCTGCCTCTCTCTGTGTAACCTCTGTCCCTGTCTGCCTCTCTCTGTGTAACCTCTCTCTCTGTGTAACCTCTGTCCCTGTCTGCCTCTCTTCATCAGGTACCGAAGCTTAAAGCATTTTAACTATGACATCTGCCAAAGCTGCTTCTTCTCTGGTCGTGTGGCTAAGGGACACAAGATGCAATACCCCATGGTGGAGTACTGTACACCGGTATGTATACACAGTGTGTGTGTGTGGGTACATGCATGTGCATGTGTGTGTGTGGGGGGGTACATGCGTGTGTGTGTGGAGGGGTACATACGTGTGTGTGTGTGTGTGTGGGGGGTACATGCGTGTGTGTGTGGAGGGGTACATACGTGTGTGTGTGGGGGGGTACATGCGTGTGTGTGTGTGTGGGTACATACGTGTGTGTGTGGAGGGGTACATGCGTGTGTGTGTGGAGGGGTACATGCGTGTGTGTGTGTGGGTACATGTGTGTGTGTGTGTGGGGGGGTACATGCGTGTGTGAGTGGGGGGGTACATGCGTGTGTGTGTGGGGGGGTACATACGTGTGTGTGTGGAGGGGTACATACGTGTGTGTGTGGAGGGGTACATACGTGTGTGTGTGGAGGGGTATATGCGTGTGTGTGTGGAGGGGTACATACGTGTGTGTGTGGAGGGGTACATACGTGTGTGTGTGGAGGGGTATATGCGTGTGTGTGTGGAGGGGTACATGCGTATGTGTGTGGAGGGGTACATGCGTGTGTGTGTGTGGAGGGGTACATACGTGTGTGTGTGGGGGGGTACATGTGTGTGTGTAGGTACATATGTGTGTGTGTGGAGGGGTACATGCGTGTGTGTGTGTGTGTGTGTGGGTACGTGTGTGTGTGGGGGGGTACATGCATGTGTGTGTGTGTGGGGGTACATATGTGTGTGTGTGTGTGTGTGTGTGTACATGCGTGTGCGTGTGTGTGTGGAGGGGTACATACGTGTGTGTGGGGGGGGTACATGCGTGTGTGTGTGTGGGTACATGCGTGTGTGTGTGTGGGTACATGCGTGTGTGTGTGGGGGGCACATGCGTGTGTGTGGGGGGGGGTACATACGTGTGTGTGTGGGTACATGCGTGTGTGTGTGTGGGTACATGTGTGTGTGTGTGTGTGTGTGGGTACATGCGTGTGTGTGTGTGGGTACATGCGTGTGTGTGTGTGGGTACATGCGTGTGTGTGTGTGGGTACATGCGTGTGTGTGTGTGGGTACGTGTGTGTGTGTGTGTGTGTGTGGTGGTGTATTTCTGACAGAGGGTAAATGAATCCCTGTATTTGCTGGGTCCATGAACCTGTAAAGATGAAGTCAGTGTGTCTCTTTCCTACCAGTTGAATGTGGTTGTCAGACAGTTAAACCCACTTCACAACAGTCACATAAACCTGAATCAACATCTATGTTTCCATTTGCCAGTGCTGAAAGTAGGCTGTGTGTGTGTGTGTGTGTGTGTGTGTGTGTGTGTGTGTGTGTGTGTGTGTGTGTGTGTCATTGTGTGTGTCATTGTGTGGGTGTGTGTGTGTGTCATTGTGTGGGTGTGTGTGTGTGTGTCTATGTATTGGTGTGTGTGTGTGTGTCAGAGTGTGTGTGTGTGTGTCATTGTGTGGGTGTGTGTCATTGTGTGGGTGTGTGTGTGTGTGTCATTGTGTGGGTGTGTCTATGTGTGTGTTTATGTGTGTTTGTGTGTTTGGGTGTGTCACTGTGTGTGTTGTGGATCTGTAGACTAGGTGAACAAGGGGTCTTTGTTCTATGTCTGTGTGTTTCAGACTACGTCAGGGGAGGATGTGAGGGACTTTGCCAAGGTACTGAAAAACAAATTCAGGACCAAACGATACTTCGCTAAGCACCCCCGTATGGGCTACCTCCCTGTGCAGACCATCCTGGAGGGGGACAACCTGGAGACGTGAGTCCTGACACACACACACACACACACAGGGACAGGACAGGGGCTGGTTTAGGTCTAACATCTGGCCTAAGGGACAGGACAGGGGCTGGTTTAGGTCTAACATCTGGCCTAAGGGACAGGACAGGGGCTGGTTTAGGTCTAACATCTGGCCTAAGGGACAGGACAGGGGCTGGTTTAGGTCTAACATCTGGCCTAAGGGACAGGGGCTGGTTTAGGTCTAACATCTGGCCTAAGGGACAGGGGCTGGTTTAGGTCTAACATCTGGCCTAGGCGATCTAGTCCCTTTCCCTCACTGCTAGACCACACACACAATCACTGACACACACACACACACACACACACACACGCATGCACACACAGATACATACACATAGACATACGCATGCACACACACAGACACAGGCACATACACATAGACGCACGCGTGCACACACACGCAAATGATAGCTCACACTGGCGGGTTGAAGAATCAGTTGAGACAGAAAATGTAGAGAGATTCTCAGCCTGCCAGGCTAGCAGCCATGCAAACTAATGTAGAGAGATTCTCAGCCTGCCAGGCTAGCAGCCACGCAAACTAATGTAGAGAGATTCTCAGCCTGCCAGGCTAGCAGCCATGCAAACTAATGTAGAGAGATTCTCAGCCTGCCAGGCTAGCAGCCATGCAAACTAATGTAGAGAGATTCTCAGCCTGCCAGGCTAGCAGCCATGCAAACTAATGTAGAGAGATTCTCAGCCTGCCAGGCTAGCAGCCATGCAAACTAATGTAGAGAGATTCTCAGCCTGCCAGGCTAGCAGCCATGCAAACTAATGTAGAGAGATTCTCAGCCTGCCAGGCTAGCAGCCATGCAAACTAATGTAGAGAGATTCTCAGCCTGCCAGGCTAGCAGCCATGCAAACTAATGCATCCACTGTCACCTTGTCAGGATGCTGTGTGTCTCTCTGTGTGTGTGTGTGCCTGTGTATCTCTGTGTGTGTGCCTGTGTATCTGTGTGTGTGTGTGTGTGTGTGTGTGCCTGTGTATATCTCTGTGTGTGTGTGTCTGTGATTATGTCTACTTGTCCTTGGCCTGAATTGTTCACTGAGTGTTGTCTTTAGTTGTCTTGCTCTGGTAAATTCAGATTTATTTGATGTCAGTGAACGCTCGTGCGTGTGTGTGTGTGCGTGCGTGGGTGTGTATGTGTGCGTGCGTGTGTGTGTGTGTTTGTGAGAGTTGAGTATGGGGTCTTGTGTGTGTGTGTTTGTTCTAATGTGTTTTGAGGTGAGGCCCTGCGTCTCATGTCCTCATCTCACCTCTCCTGTGTTTCAGTCCCGTAACTCTGATCAACTTCTGGCCGGTAGATCATGCGTGAGTACCCTGTTCAGTGTCACACACCAATACAGACGCATACGCACACACACATACACACACACACACACACACACACACACACACACACACACACACACACACACACACAGTACTGCCTGTTAGTTACAGTTATTTTATGTGGCTGTCAGTGTCTGTCAGTGTTCATGTTTCCTGTGTCTGCTGCAGCCATTAAACCAGCACAACAACACTCATCCACATGTTATCTGTCATACAAAGTACTGTAGTCTATGTCATGTTATAACTCATCCTGTAGTCTATGTCATGTTATAACTCATCCTGTTACTGTAGTCTATATCATGTTATAACTCATCCTGTAGTCTATGTCATGTTATAACTCATCCTGTTACTGTACTGTAGTCTATGTCATGTTATAACTCATCCTGTAGTCTATATCATGTTATAACTCATCCTGTAGTCTATGTCATGTTATAACTCATCCTGTAGTATATAGCAGGTTATAACTCATCCTGTTACTGTACTGTAGTCTATATCATGTTATAACTCATCCTGTAGTCTATGTCATGTTATAACTCATCCTGTAGTCTATATCATGTTATAACTCATCCTGTAGTCTATATCAGGTTATAACTCATCCTGTTACTGTACTGTAGTCTATATCATGTTATAACTCATCCTGTTGCTGTACTGTAGTCTATATCATGTTATAACTCATCCTGTTACTGTAGTCTATATCATGTTATAACTCATCCTGTTACTGTAGTCTATATCATGTTATAACTCATCCTGTAGTCTATATCATGTTATAACTCATCCTGTTACTGTACTGTAGTCTATATCATGTTATAACTCATCCTGTTACTGTGTCACTGTACTGTAGTCTATATCATTTTATAACTCATCCTGTCTCTGTACTGTAGTCTATATCATGTTATAACTCATCCTGTTACTGTAGTCTATATCATGTTATAACTCATCCTGTTACTGTAGTCTATATCATGTTATAACTCATCCTGTAGTCTATATCATGTTATAACTCATCCTGTTACTGTACTGTAGTCTATATCATGTTATAACTCATCCTGTTACTGTACTGTAGTCTATATCATGTTATAACTCATCCTGTTACTGTAGTCTATATCATGTTATAACTCATCCTGTTACTGTAGTCTATATCATGTTATAACTCATCCTGTTACTGTACTGTAGTCTATATCATGTTATAACTCATCCTGTTACTGTAGTCTATCATGTTATAACTCATCCTGTTACTGTACTGTAGTCTATATCAGGTTATAACTCATCCTGTCTCTGTACTGTAGTCTATATCATGTTATAACTCATCTTGTTACTGTGTCACTGTACTGTAGTCTATATCATGTTATAACTCATCCTGTCTCTGTACTGTAGTCTATATCATGTTATAACTCATCCTGTTACTGTACTGTAGTCTATATCATGTTATAACTCATCCTGTTACTGTGTCACTGTACTGTAGTCTATGTCATGTTATAACTCATCCTGTAGTCTATAGCAGGTTTTAACTCATCCTGTTACTGTACTGTAGTCTATATCATGTTATAACTCATCCTGTTACTGTACTGTAGTCTATATGATGTTATAACTCATCCTGTCTCTGCACTGTGCTGTGGGTGCTAGGGGCTATATAGAGCTCTGTGGTTCATATTGACATGACACTGTCTAGTGGACCTGTTGAAGCGTGTGTTGTCTGGATCATAACAGCTGACATCTTTAGGTTTTATTCCCTCTGTGTCTTTCTCTTTCGTTCTCTTCCACTCCTCTCCTCTCTCTCTCTCCTGTCTGTAGGCCTGCGTCCTCCCCCCAGCTTTCCCATGACGACACACATTCACGCATCGAGCATTACGCCAGCCGGTAAGATAAAGACCCACCTGTATTTACGTAGTTAGACTCTAATCTCTCAGCTACTGATTGACTGTAGAGTTACTGTGTCCGAGAGTATAGACTCACTCACTGAATGTTGAACTTTAGACCTAGTTTCAACAAGATACTAACAGGCATTATCGTGTAATGCTGATTCCACCTTCAGTAGAGGTTTCTCTCCCCCTTGTTTACTAAACTACAGTGAATCTTTACTCTGTAACCGTTTACCTGAGGCTTGTACCATGGTATTCATCCCAGAGTCCAGGGTCTACCACTGAATTGTCCTGGAACAATAGAGATGGTATTCAGCCCAGGGTCTACCACTGAATTGTCCTGGAGCAATAGAGATGGTATTCAGCCCAGAGTCTACCACTGAATTGCCCTGGAGCAATAGAGATGGTATTCAGCCCAGGGTCTACCACTGAATTGTCCTGGAACAATAGAGATGGTATTCAGCCCAGAGTCTACCACTGAATTGTCCTGGAGCAATAGAGATGGTATTCAGCCCAGGGTCTACCACTGAATTGCCCTGGAACAATAGAGATGGTATTCAGCCCAGAGTCCAGGGTCTACCACTGAATTGTCCTGGAACAATAGAGATGGTATTCAGCCCAGAGTCCAGGGTCTACCACTGAATTGTCCTGGAGCAATAGAGATGGTATTCAGCCCAGGGTCTACCACTGAATTGCCCTGGAACAATAGAGATGGTATTCAGCCCAGAGTCCAGGGTCTACCACTGAATTGCCCTGGAACAATAGAGATGGTATTCAGCCCAGAGTCCAGGGTCTACCACTGAATTGCCCTGGAGCAATAGAGATGGTATTCAGCCCAGAGTCCAGGGTCTACCACTGATTTGCCCTGGAGAAATAGAGATGGTATTCAGCCCAGAGTCTACCACTGAATTGTCCTGGAACAATAGAGATGGTATTCAGCCCAGAGTCCAGGGTCTACCACTGAATTGCCCTGGAGCAATAGAGATGGTATTCAGCCCAGAGTCTACCACTGAATTGTCCTGGAACAATAGAGATGGTATTCAGCCCAGAGTCTACCACTGAATTGCCCTGGAGCAATAGAGATGGTATTCAGCCCAGGGTCTACCACTGAATTGTCCTGGAACAATAGAGATGGTATTCAGCCCAGAGTCTACCACTGAATTGTCCTGGAACAATAGAGATGGTATTCAGCCCAGAGTCTACCACTGAATTGTCCTGGAACAATAGAGATGGTATTCAGCCCAGAGTCCAGGGTCTACCACTGAATTGTCCTGGAACAATAGAGATGGTATTCAGCCCAGAGTCTACCACTGAATTGTCCTGGAACAATAGAGATGGTATTCAGCCCAGAGTCTACCACTGAATTGTCCTGGAACAATAGAGATGGTATTCAGCCCAGAGTCTACCACTGAATTGCCCTGGAGCAATAGAGATGGTATTCAGCCCAGAGTCCAGGGTCTACCACTGAATTGTCCTGGAACAATAGAGATGGTATTCAGCCCAGAGTCTACCACTGAATTGCCCTGGAGCAATAGAGATGGTATTCAGCCCAGAGTCCAGGGTCTACCACTGAATTGTCCTGGAACAATAGAGATGGTATTCAGCCCAGAGTCTACCACTGAATTGTCCTGGAACAATAGAGATGGTATTCAGCCCAGAGTCCAGGGTCTACCACTGAATTGCCCTGGACAGTGCTGCTCATTCTGTACTAATGGTAGTGAAATGAGTGGAATGTGACCACTGAAATGAATGTGTCTCCCCCCACAGGTTAGCTGAAATGGAGAACCGTAATGGATCTTATCTGAATGACAGTATCTCACCCAATGAGAGCATGTGAGCCCACCCCTTCCTCTTTCAATCCTGTCGTTGATTGGCTTGCTTTGTGAATTGGCTCAGTGGGTTAGGTATGAAGCTGTGTTGTCTCTGTGAGGTGGGTTCTGTCTAGAGCAGTCATGAGGAACACTTGGAGTCTCCTACGGATGGTTTTTAAAAGTTAATTTAACTCTCCACTAAACCGAGCACGCTGAAGATTTGACATGCTCAACTAACTATCACACAAACTGTTCATCGAACACGCTGTTGAATATCAACAAAGTTGCAGTTTGAGCATCTACAGACCCTCTATAGACCATCTATAGACCATCTATAGACCTTCTATAGACCATCTATAGTTATAGACCATCTATAGACCATCTATAGACCATCTATAGACCATCTATAGTTATAGACCATTTATAGACCTTCTATAGACCATCTATAGTTATAGACCATCTACAGACCCTCTATAGACTATCTATAGACCATCTATAGTTATAGACCATCTATAGACCATCTATAGACCATATATAGACCTTCTATAGACCATCTATAGACCATCTATAGACCATCTATAGTTATAGACCATCTATAGACCTTCTATAGACCATCTATAGACCTTCTATAGTTATAGACCTTCTATAGTTATAGACCATCTATAGTTATAGACCATCTATAGACCCTTCTATAGACCATCTATAGTTATAGACCATCTATAGACCATCTATAGACCATCTATAGTTATAGACCATCTATAGACCTTCTATAGACCATCTATAGTTATAGACCATCTATAGACCATCTACAGACCATCTATAGTTATGGACCTTCTATAGACCATCTATAGTTATAGACCATCTATAGTTATAGACCATCTATAGTTATAGACCTTCTATAGACCATCTATAGTTATAGACCATCTATAGACCATCTATAGACCATCTATAGTTATAGACCATCTATAGACCATCTATAGACCATCTATAGTTATAGACCTTCTATAGACCATCTATAGTTATAGACCATCTACAGACCCTCTATAGACCCTCTATAGACCCTCTATAGACCATCTATAGTTATAGACCATCTACATACCCTCTATAGACTCTCTATAGACCATCTACAGACCCTCTATAGACTCTCTATAGACTCTCTATAGACCATCTATAGACCATCTATAGTTATAGACCATCTACAGACCCTCTATAGACCCTCTATAGACCCTCTATAGACCATCTATAGTTATAGACCATCTATAGTTATAGACCATCTACAGACCCTCTATAGACCCTCTATAGACCATCTATAGACCATCTATAGTTATAGACCATCTATAGTTATAGACCATCTACAGACCCTCTATAGACCATCTATAGACCATCTATAGTTATAGACCATCTATAGTTATAGACCATCTACAGACCATCTATAGACCATCTATAGACCATCTATAGTTATAGACCATCTACAGACCCTCTATAGACCCTCTATAGACCATCTATAGTTATAGACCATCTATAGTTATAGACCATCTACAGACCCTCTATAGACCATCTATAGACCATCTATAGTTATAGACCATCTATAGACCATCTATAGTTATAGACCATCTACAGACCATCTATAGACCATCTATTGCTACAGACCATCTATAGACCATCTACAGACCATCTAGACCATCTACAGACCATCTACAGACCATTTATAGTTATAGACCATCTATAGACCATCTATTGCTACAGACCATCTATAGACCATCTACAGACCATCTACAGACCCTCTATAGACCATCTACAGACCATTTATAGTTATAGACCATCTATAGACCATCTATTGCTACAGACCATCTATGGACCATCTACAGACCATCTCCAGACCATCTACAGACCATCTATAGTTATAGACCATCTATAGACCATCTATTGCTACAGACCATCTATAGACCATCTATAGACCATCTACAGACCATCTATAGACCATCTATAGACCATCTATTGACCATCTACAGACCATCTACAGACCATCTATTGACCATCTACAGACCATCTACTGACCATCTATAGACAATCTACAGACAATCTACAGACCATCTACTGACCATCTACTGACCATCTATAGACCATCTACAGACCATCTACAGACCATCTATAGACCATCTACAGACCATCTACTGACCCTCTATAGATCATCTACAGACCATCTATTGACCATCTATAGACCATCTACAGACCATCTACAGACCATCTATAGACCATCTATTGACCATCTACAGACCCTCTATAGACCATCTACAGACCATCTACAGACCATTTATAGTTATAGACCATCTATTGCTACAGACCATCTATAGACCATCTATAGACTATCTACAGCCCATCTATAGACCATCTACAGACCATCTACATACCATATACCCCATCTATAGACCATCTATTGACCATCTACAGACCATCTATAGACCATCTACAGACCATCTATTGACCATCTACAGACCATCTACTGACCATCTATAGACCATCTACAGACCATCTATAGACCATCTACAGACCATCTACTGACCATCTACTGAACATCTACTGACCATCTATAGACCATCTACAGACCATCTACAGACCATCTATAGACCATCTACAGACCATCTACTGACCATCTACTGACCATCTACTGACCCTCTATAGACCATCTACAGACCATCTATTGACCATCTATAGACCATCTACTGACCATCTACAGACCATCTATTGACCATCTACAGACCATCTATAGACCATCTACAGACCATCTACTGACCATCTACAGACCATCTACAGACCATCTATAGACCATCTACAGACCATCTACTGACCATCTATAGACCATCTACAGACCATCTATAGACCATCTACTGACCATCTACTGACCCTCTATAGACCATCTACAGACCATCTATTGACCATCTACAGACCATCTACAGACCATCTATAGGGAACAATCCAAATACAATGTTGTCTTGTCAGGCTTTTATCAGTGAACTATAGAGAATCATCTGTGGATGTTCTTCTATCATTGGCTACTTTCCTAAATCTCCTCCAATCCCTGTCTATGCACAAGACAGCTCTCTTAACATATATATAAGTCCTTTCTCAGAGCGCAGAACAAGTGTTAGAGGCTTAATGTTTGAGCGACTGATAAGTGGGATACCTGCTATTATTACAACGTTTCACAGACAGACACACAGAGAGAGTCTGACAGAGAGAGACAGAGAGACACACAGAGAGAGACAGAGAGAGAGAGAGACAGAGATACAGAGAGAGAGACAGAAAGAGACGGATACAGAGGGAGAGATACAGAGAGAGATAGATACAGAGGGAGACAGAGAGAGATAGATACAGAGGGATATAGAGAGAGATAGATACAGAGAGAGACAGATACAGAGATAGAGAGATACAGAGGGAGACAGAGAGAGAGAGATACAGAGAGAGAGAGATACAGAGAGTCTCCATTTTCATCAACAGTACAGCCAGAATGATATCACAACTTTAACCCTACCCCCAAGCCAACAGGTTAATGATATCACAACTTTAACCCAACCCCCAAGCCAACAGGTTAATGATATCACAACTTTAACCCTACCCCCAAGCCAACAGCCAGAATGATATCACAACTTTAACCCAACCCCCAAGCCAACAGGTTAATGATATCACAACTTTAACCCTACCCCCAAGCCAACAGGTTAATGATATCACAACTTTAACCCGACCCCCAAGCCAACAGGTTAATGATATCACAACGTTAACCCTACCCCCAAGCCAACAGGTTAATTATAACTTTAACCCTACCCCCAAGCCAACAGGTTAATGATATCACAACTTTAACCCTACACCCAAGCCAACAGGTTAATGATATCACAACGTTAACCCTACCCCCAAGCCAACAGGTTAATTATAACTTTAACCCTACCCCCAAGCCAACAGGTTAATGATATCACAACTTTAGCCCTACCCCCAAGCCAACAGGTTAATGATATCACAACTTTAACCCTACCCCCAAGCCAACAGGTTAATGATATCACAACTTTAACTCTACCCCCAAGCCAACAGGTTAATGATATCACAACTTTAACCCAACCCCCAAGCCAACAGGTTAATGATATCACAACTTTAACCCAACCCCCAAGCCAACAGGTTAATGATATCACAACTTTAACCCAACCCCCAAGCCAACAGGTTAATGATATCACAACTTTAACCCTACCCCCAAGCCAACAGGTTAATGATATCACAACTTTAACCCTACCCCCAAGCCAACAGCCAGAATGATATCACAACTTTAACCCTACCCCCAAGCCAACAGATTAATGATATCACAACTTTAACCCTACCCCCAAGCCAACAGGTTAATGATATCACAACGTTAACACGACCCCCAAGCCAACAGGTTAATGATATCACAACTTTAACCCTACCCCCAAGCCAACAGGTTAATGATATCACAACTTTAACCCGACCCCCAAGCCAACAAGTTAATGATATCACAACATTAAAACTACCCCCAAGCCAACAGGTTAATGATATCACAACTTTAACCCAACCCCCAAGCCAACAGGTTAATGATATCACAACTTTAACCCTACACCCAAGCCGACAGGTTAATGATATCACAACGTTAACCCTACCCCCAAGCCAACAGGTTAATTATAACTTTAACCCTACCCCCAAGCCAACAGGTTAATGATATCACAACTTTAACCCTACACCCAAGCCAACAGGTTAATGATATCACAACGTTAACCCTACCCCCAAGCCAACAGGTTAATTATAACTTTAACCCTACCCCCAAGCCAACTGGTTAATGATATCACAACTTTAGCCCTACCCCCAAGCCAACAGGTTAATGATATCACAACTTTAACCCTACCCCCAAGCCAACAGGTTAATGATATCACAACTTTAACTCTACCCCCAAGCCAACAGGTTAATGATATCACAACTTTAACCCAACCCCCAAGCCAACAGGTTAATGATATCACAACTTTAACCCAACCCCCAAGCCAACAGGTTAATGATATCACAACTTTAACCCAACCCCCAAGCCAACAGGTTAATGATATCACAACTTTAACCCAACCCCCAAGCCAACAGGTTAATGATATCACAACTTTAACCCTACCCCCAAGCCAACAGGTTAATGATATCACAACTTTAACCCTACCCCCAAATCAACAGCCAGAATGATATCACAACTTTAACCCTACCCCCAAGCCAACAGATTAATGACATCACAACTTTAACCCTACCCCCAAGCCAACAGGTTAATGATGTCACAACGTTAACACGACCCCCAAGCCAACAGGTTAATGATATCACAACTTTAACCCTACCCCCAAGCCAACAGGTTAATGATATCACAACTTTAACCCGACCCCCAAGCCAACAGGTTAATGATATCACAACATTAAAACTACCCCCAAGCCAACAGGTTAATGATATCACAACTTTAACCCTACCCCCAAGCCAACAGGTTAATTATAACTTTAACCCTACCCCCAAGCCAACAGGTTAATGATATCACAACTTTAACTCTACCCCCAAGCCAACAGGTTAATGATATCACAACTTTAACCCTACACCCAAGCCAACAGGTTAATGATATCACAACGTTAACCCTACCCCTTAACCCTACCCCCAAGCCAACAGGTTAATGATATCACAACTTTAACCCTACCCCCAAGCCAACAGGTTAATGATATCACAACTTTAACCCTATCCCCAAGCCAACAGGTTAATGATATCACAACTTTAACCCTACATCCAAGCCAACAGGTTAATGATATCACAACGTTAACCCTACCCCCAAGCCAACAGGTTAATGATATCACAACGTTAACCCAACCCCCAAGCCAACAGGTTAATGATATCACAACGTTAACCCTACCCCCAAGCCAACAGGTTAATTATAACTTTAACCCTACCCCCAAGCCAACAGGTTAATGATATCACAACTTTAACCCAACCCCCAAGCCAACAGGTTAATGATATCACAACTTTAGCCCTACCCCCAAGCCAACAGGTTAATGATATCACAACTCTAACCCTTCCCCCAAGCCAACAGGTTAATGATATCACAACTTTAACCCTACCCCCAGGCCAACAGGTTAATTATAACTTTAACCCGACCCCCAAGCCAACAGGTTAATGATATCACAACTTGAACCCTACCCCCAAGCCAACAGGTTAATGATATCACAACTTTAGCCCAACCCCCAAGCCAACAGGTTAATGATATCACAACTTTAACCCTACCCCCAAGCCAACAGGTTAATGACATCACAACTTTAGCCCAACCCCCAAGCCAACAGGTTAATGATATCACAACGTTAACCCTTCCCCCAAGCCAACAGGTTAATGATATCACAACTTTAACCCTACCCCCAAGCCAACAGGTTAATTATAACTTTAACCCGACCCCCAAGCCAACAGGTTAATGATATCACAACTTTAACCCAACCCCCAAGCCAACAGGTTAATGATATCACAACGTTAACCCTACCCCCAAGCCAACAGGTTAATTATAACTTTAACCCTACCCCCAAGCCAACAGGTTAATGATATCACAACTTTAACCCAACCCCCAAGCCAACAGGTTAATGACATCACAACTTTAGCCCAACCCCCAAGCCAACAGGTTAATGATATCACAACTTTAACCCTACCCACAAGCCAACAGGTTAATGATATCACAACTTTAACCCTACCCCCAAGCCAACAGGTTAATTATAACGTTAACCCTACCCCCAAGCCAACAGGTTAATGATATCACAACTTTAGCCCAACCCCCAAGCCAACAGGTTAATTATAACGTTAACCCGACCCCCAAGCCAACAGGTTAATGATATCACAACTTTAACCCTACCCCCAAGCCAACAGGTTAATGACATCACAACTTTAGCCCAACCCCCAAGCCATCAGGTTAATGATATCACAACTTTAACCCTACCCACAAGCCAACAGGTTAATGATATCACAACTTTAACCCTACCCCCAAGCCAACAGGTTAATTATAACGTTAACCCGACCCCCAAGCCAACAGGTTAATGATATCACAACTTTAACCCTACCCCCAAGCCAACAGGTTAATGACATCACAACTTTAGCCCAACCCCCAAGCCAACAGGTTAATGATATCACAACTTTAACCCAACCCCCAAGCCAACAGCCAGAATGATATCACAACTTTAACCCTACCCCCAAGCCAACAGGTTAATTATAACTTTAACCCTACCCCCAAGCCAACAGGTTAATGACATCACAACTTTAACCCTACCCCCAAGCCAACAGGTTAATTATAACTTTAACCCTACCCCCAAGCCAACAGGTTAATTATAACTTTAACCCAACCCCCAAGCCAACAGGTTAATGATATCACAACTTTAACCCTACCCCCAAGCCAACAGGTTAATTATAACTTTAACCCTACCCCCAAGCCAACAGGTTAATTATAACTTTAACCCTACCCCCAAGCCAACAGGTTAATGATATCACAACTTTAACCCTACCCCCAAGCCAACAGGTTAATGACATCACAACTTTAACCCTACCCCCCAGCCAACAGGTTAATGATATCACAACTTTAACCCAACCCCCAAGCCAACAGGTTAATGATATCACAACTTTAACCCTACCCCCAAGCCAACAGGTTAATGATATCACAACTTTAACCCAACCCCCCAGCCAACAGGTTAATGATATCACAACTTTAACCCTACCCCCAAGCCAACAGGTTAATGATATCACAACTTTAACCCTTCCCCCAAGCCAACAGGTTAATGATATCACAACTTTAACCCAACCCCCCAGCCAACAGGTTAATGATATCACAACTTTAACCCTACCCCCAAGCCAACAGGTTAATGATATCACAACTTTAACCCAACCCCCCAGCCAACAGGTTAATGATATCACAACTTTAACCCTACCCCCAAGCCAACAGGTTAATGATATCACAACTTTAACCCTTCCCCCAAGCCAACAGGTTAATGATATCACAACTTTAACCCAACCCCCAAGCCAACAGGTTAATGATATCACAACATTAACCCGACCCCCCAGCCAACAGGTCTACATCTCAAAGGATATGTATTTGTCAGAGTGGATCATTGAACATTGAATGGAATCAAATATAATTGAATACTGAACAACAATCTGTGGTAAATGTGTCAATTTATAGCTGGTTGTCTCCACTCTGTCTCTCTCGCTCTGTCGTTGTGGAACTGAAAATGAATGTTGTTAGTTGACTGGCTGGCCGTTGTGAGGCTGTTAGGTGTGACTGTCAGCTAATAGCAACCTCTCTCTGTGTGTATGTCCCCCCCCCCCTCTCCATCTCCCTCCCTCCTTCTATCACTGTAGTGATGATGAACACCTGTTGATTCAGCACTACTGTCAGAGTCTGAACCAGGGCTCTCCCCTCAGCCAGCCACGCAGCCCCGCCCAGATCCTCATCTCCATGGAGAGTGAGGAGAAGGGGGAGCTGGAGAGGGTGCTCAACGACCTGGAGTCAGACAACAGGTGAGGGGAACAGTGTGACACGTTCATACCAACTGATCCCAACACAGACAAACTGATATAGACAAGCTTCTCCATCGAACGTCCATGTTGGATCCAGACGATTCTACAGTTGTGTCAGACAGTCTGTTTACGGTTGTCTTGTGGGTTGATTGGTCGTCACTAGTTACCACAGCCACAAAGTCATAAACCCCACCTATTTAAAAAATATATATATCATTTTAAACCTAACCTCAACCCTAACCACACTGCTAACCTTATGCCTAACCTTAAATTAAAACCTAAAAGGTCATTTTTGTTGTCATGAAATTTGACGATTTTATAGCCAATTCTGACTTTGTGGCTGTGGTAACTAGTGGAAGCTGAGTTGATAGTGAGGTTTTTGGATCTAGGCCAGGTTACTGTAAAGCACTGTGTGACTGATGTTGTTGTAAAACAGATACAAAATCATTTGATTGAGGGATTAATTGACTAGACTGAGCTGAGTTAGCCTGGGTACCACTGTGTTTGAGTTAATATTCAACTCCTTGGCATATCACGGAGTGGAATGTTGGGAAACATGTTCTGGATTTCAGGCTAGAGCTGAGTCCCATTGTGTACATGTCAGTCAAGTGCCTTGCTCAAGGGCAAATCAACAGATTTTTCACCTAGTCGGCTCGGGGATTCGAACCAGTGACCTTTCGGTTGCTGGCCCAACGCTCTTAACCTCTGTCCGCTCCCTCTCAGGAAGCTACAGGCGGAGTATGACAAGTTGAAGAAGGCCCACGACCACAAGGGTCTGTCCCCACTCCCCTCGCCCCCGGAGATGCTGCCCGCTTCGCCCCAGAGCCCACGGGACGCCGAGCTGATCGCTGAGGCCAAACTGCTGAGGCAGCACAAAGGACGGCTGGAGGCTCGCATGCAGATCCTGGAGGACCATAACAAACAACTGGAGTCACAGCTACACCGGCTCAGACAGCTACTGGAACAGGTCCTGAAACACACACTGTACACACACACACACACTATACACACACTATACACACACACACAGTATACAGAAAGCACACACACCAGATCACACCAGACACAGAGTCCAAAACCAGTTATAATGACTGTCTGTCTCTCTATCTATCTATCCATCTATCCTACATGACCAAAAGTATGTGGACACCTGCTTGTTGAACATCTCATTCCAAAATAATGGGCATTAATATGGAGTTGGTCCCCCTTTGCTGCTGTAACAGTCTCCACTCTTCTGGGAAGGCTTTCCACTAGATGTTGGAACATTGCTGCTGAGACTTGCCTTCATTCAGCCACAAGAGCATTAGTGAGGTCGGGCACTGGTGTTGGGCGGTTAGGCCTGGCTCGCAGTCGGCATTCCAATTCATCCCAAAGGTGTTCAATGGGGTTACGGTCAGGGCTCTGTGCAGGCCAGTCAAGTTCTTCCACACCGATCTCGACAAACCATTTCTTTATGGACCTCGCTTTGTGAATGGGGGCATTGTCATTCTGAAACAGGAAAGGGCCTTCTCCACAACGTTGGAAGCACAGAATCGTCTAGAATGTCATTGTATGCTGTTCTTTCACTGGAAGGGGCGTAGCCCGAACCATGAAAAACAATCCCAGACCATTATTTCTCCTCCAGTAAACTTTACAGTTGGCACTATGCATTGTGGCAGGTAGCGTTCTCCTGGCAGCCACCACACCCAGATTTGTCCGTCAGACTGCCAGCTGGTGAAGCTTGATTCATCAGTCCAGAGAACATGTTTCCATTGCTCCAGAGTCCAGTGGCGGCGAGCTTTACACCACTCCAGCCAACACTTGGCATTGTGCATGGTGATCTTAGGCTTGTGTGCGGCTGCTCGGCCATGGAAACCCATTTCATGAAGCTCCCGACGAACAGTTCTTGTGTTGGAACTCAGTAGTGAGTGTTGCAACCGAGGACAGATGATTTTTACACGCTAAGCGCTTCAGCGCTCGGCGGTCCCGTTCTGTGAGCTTATGTGGTCTACTAATTCGCGGCTGAGCTGTTGTTGCTCCTAGACGTTTCCACTTCACAATAACAGCACTTACAGTTGACCTGGGCAGCTCTAGCAGGGCAGAAATTTGACGAACTGACTTGTTGGAAAGGTAGCATCCTATGACGGTGCCACGTTGAAAGTCACTGAGCTCTTCAGTAAGGCCATTCTACTGCCAATGTTTGTCTATGGAGATTGCATGGTTGTGTGCTTGATTTTATACATGTCCACATACTTTTGTATATATACTGTGTCTGTCTCCAGACTGATGAGTGTGTGGGATCATGTCTGTGTCTGTCTCCAGACTGATGAGTGTGTGGGATAATGCCTGTCTGTCTCCAGACTGATGAGTGTGTGGGATCATGCCTGTGTCTGTCTCCAGACTGATGAGTGTGTGGGATCATGCCTGTCTGTCTCCAGACTGATGAGTGTGTGGGATCATGCCTGTGTCTGTCTCCAGACTGATGAGTGTGTGGGATCATGCCTGTCTGTCTCCAGACTGATGAGTGTGTGGGATCATGCCTGTGTCTGTCTCCAGACTGATGAGTGTGTGGGATCATGCCTGTCTGTCTCCAGACTGATGAGTGTGTGGGATCATGCCTGTGTCTGTCTCCAGACTGATGAGTGTGTGGGATAATGCCTGTCTGTCTCCAGACTGATGAGTGTGTGGGATCATGCCTGTGTCTGTCTCCAGACTGATGAGTGTGTGGGATAATGCCTGTGTCTGTCTCCAGATTGATGAGTGTGTGGGATCATGCCTGTCTGTCTCCAGACTGATGAGTGTGTGGGATCATGCCTGTCTGTCTCCAGACTGATGAGTGTGTGGGATCATGCCTGTGTCTGTCTCCAGACTGATGAGTGTGTGGGATAATGCCTGTCTGTCTCCAGACTGATGAGTGTGTGGGATAATGCCTGTCTGTCTCCAGACTGATGAGTGTGTGGGATAATGCCTGTGTCTGTCTTCAGACTGATGAGTGTGTGGGATCATGCCTGTGTCTGTCTCCAGACTGATGAGTGTGTGGGATAATGCCTGTGTCTGTCTCCAGACTGATGAGTGTGTGGGATAATGCCTGTGTCTGTCTCCAGACTGATGAGTGTGTGGGATAATGCCTGTGTCTGTCTCCAGACTGACTCCAAGGTGAACGGTACAGCCCTGTCCTCTCCCTCCACCTCGTCCCAGCGCTCTGACACCAGTCTGCCTCTGATGCGTGTAGCAGGCAGCCAGACTACAGAGACCATGGGTGAGACTGTAACTCCACTCAGCACAACATCACCAGCTATGAGCCCAGTGGACCAGACTGGTTGTTACAGTGTTAGGTCATATGTTGGGACACTCTGGTCCGGTTGACGCTGTACTGGTTTTAAAAACAAGTTTCCTATGAAGTCTTTGTACTAACCTGAAGACGACTGGTTGGAATCATTTTCTTTGCTGTAGGTGACGATGAGCTGTCGAGTCCGTCCCAAGATGCATTGGGGCTAGAGGAGGTGATGGAGCAGCTAAACAACTCCTTCCCCCACAGCCAAGGTAGGACGCACACGCACACACACACAGACACACACATAAACACGCACACACACGGACATCCTACTCACTCAAGCAATTTCCATAGATGCACAAATCACCTCATGTTAGACCTACAGTCCAGGAGTGTCATTCTCCTATTGATCTAACCAGTAGGATCAGCCTCAGTGGCATATCTTGAGCACTGTTATTAATTCTACACTTTGACTGACCTCTTGAAGTACATGGACCCTTTTCCTCTCAGTCCTCTGATTGTTCCCTCCTTTCTCTTTATTTCCTTCTTCCCTGTTCTGTTTCTGGGACCCAGGAGGACGAAGGGGAAACCATTGAGAGGTCAGTGGGGTCACCAGCCCCGTCTACTGTACCCTCCTCTCCTGGCCAGTTCTCCCTCCTCTTCTCTCCTCTCTCTATTTCATTCCTCTTCCCTATTCCTCTCTCTCATATTTCTTGGTGTATTTTGTGTTTGTTTGAGGGGGTGGGGTGGGATTGTTGACTTTAGTATTTTAAGATATGCATTCATGAGTGTTTAATATTTGGGTGAGAGTGTGTGTCTGTCTGTCTGACGGTTCCTTCTGTCCCTCGTCTCCAGGACTGAGTGTAGGCAGTCTGTTCCACATGGCAGACGACCTGGGTCGAGCCATGGAGTCATTGGTCAACGTGATGACGGACGAACAGAGTGGCGAGTAGCGGAAGACGAGGGCCCGCCCCTTACCCACTCCCCAACCAACCCCCTCCCCCGCATGCTTTTCTAGTCAAAACAACTGGATCGGACACGTTTACAAAGAGAAATATACATATATTTTTGTGAAGGATCAGCATTACAAAACTTGTAGATTTCAGTCGTTTCTTAAAAGTATCGAAAATTGTTTTATTAACAAAAAGGCAGGTTTTTAAACTTCTATGCAATTGTATAATAAAAATAAGAGAAAGAAAAAGTATGTAAATCTGGTGAACGTATTTCCATTTCTTTGTATGGAGCATTTCACAACATCTGTATCAAAAAGAAAGATTGTAAACATAAGGGTGCTTTATATTACAAAACTATGTTTATTATAACAACAACAGATGATATACTGTAAAGGCAATGCAGTCGTCCTGTACCCTTTCAGCGTAGAGAGACTGACTGTGTGTGTGTATGCACGTTTGTGTGTGTCTTGGTACGCAAGGATGTGTGTGACGTGTGTGTGTGTGACGTGTGTGTGTGTGAAGGTAATCTATTTTCCACATTGCATTATAGCTTTTGCTTTGGGCTGATGCACCTCTTGTTGTTTATCAAACCATCCATCCATCCATAGGTCATAGGTCATCTTTTTCTTTAGTAGTGTCTGTTTGATGATCATAATATGATACTATGCCCTTTGCCTCGTTCACCGCACCTCTGGTCCACTCCTATGTGTTGAATCTACCACGAGGAGCCATAGAGCACAGACTGAAAGGTCCAATCTGGGATATTAACAGCCGTTATTGTTGTTTTTCAAATGAAGGATTGGGCCTTTAACACAGACAGAAAGAAAGTAACAGTGTTGTTTTAATACCTATTCATAGTGGTTTTGTAGGATTATGGAATTTAATTTAGATTTAATACCATTTAAAATAGAGCTACAGTACAGTGTGACATTTCAGCTGTTTGTAATCCTGAGATTATTTTATTGATTTGAGTTCTCTCCTAGTGTGATTGGGAGTGTTTTAAGATACAAGTGTATGATTCTAGAACCCCCAGTAATGCAAGCTCTACCTCATTTTAATTGGTCAAAACCCAACTTTCACATTCTTTTTCATTCTGATCCTTCCTAGGAAGGTGCAGAAAATATTCTACTGCAGTTGGATGCCATCTTAAAGAACCCATCCATGTTCTGAAATGGAACGAGTCCCTCCAGATACATACACTGTAGTGTCCTCAGTGTAGCTGGATGCCATCTTAAAGAATCCATCCATGTTCTGAAATGGAACGAGTCCCTCCAATCTGAATGTGTTCAGATACATACACTGTAGTGTCCTCAGCGGTTCATTAAGACAGAGAAATGACATGTCAGACATGTTTAAGGAAAC
The DNA here is from genome assembly GCF_045791955.1 of Oncorhynchus clarkii lewisi. Classification (NCBI taxonomy): domain Eukaryota; kingdom Metazoa; phylum Chordata; class Actinopteri; order Salmoniformes; family Salmonidae; genus Oncorhynchus; species Oncorhynchus clarkii. Next base: position 61,312 of record NW_027260951.1, read on the forward strand.
TGGACCAGGGTGCACTACTGTTCTCCATCCTGGACAGACTAGAGTTGATCTCCTGTGTGATAATGCATTTGTTTTGTTGTATTTGTGTGTTCCTTTATGGAATTGCCTGGTGTGGGGGCGTTATCAGTGTGAGATCACAGTCGATTCAGTATTCCCATGTTGATTTAAAACCCAAACAATTGAAGGTATTCTTCAGGATTATTATAGTTTCATGACAACACCTTTTTGTTTCGTTTTTGCACCATGTTTATAGCAGCATGATCAAAGATAGTGATTCATTAATCCACTGCATCGTTCATTTCTAACCCTGGAGTTGTATTGTCCATCTTTTTAATGACTCATTTGTTTCACAACATATCAAATCCCACCAAATATATGCCTTACTACTGTATAATAACATGCTTTACTGTGTCTATCAATAAAGCGGTGATGTTGACTTGAGCTCCGTCCTTGTCTTTCTCTAAACACACACACACCACCTCACACACCACCTCACTCACACACACACACACACTCACACACCACCTCACTCACACACCACCTCACACACACTCACACACACCACCTCACTCACTCACACACACCACCTCACTCACTCACACACACCACCTCACTCACTGACCGTCACACACACACACACCACCTCACTCACAGACCGTCACACACCACCTCACTCACAGACCGTCACACACACACCACCTCACTCACAGACCGTCACACACACACACCACCTCACTCACAGACCGTCACACACACACACACCACCTCACTCACAGACCGTCACACACACACCACCTCACTCACAGACCGTCACACACACACACACACACCACCTCACTCACAGACCGTCACACACACACACCACCTCACTCACAGACCGTCACACACACACACCACCTCACTCACAGACCGTCACACACACACACACCACCTCACTCACAGACCGTCACACACACACACACCACCTCACTCACAGACCGTCACACACACACACCACCTCACTCACAGACTGTCACACACACACACCACCTCACTCACAGACCGTCACACACACACACACCACCTCACTCACAGACCGTCACACACACACACCACCTCACTCACAGACCGTCACACACACACCACCTCACTCACAGACTGTCACACACACACACCACCTCACTCACAGGCCGTCACACACACACACACCACCTCACTCACAGACCGTCACACACACACACCACCTCACTCACAGACCGTCACACACACACCACCTCACTCACAGACTGTCACACACACACACCACCTCACTCACAGGCCGTCACACACACACACACCACCTCACTCACAGACCGTCACACACACACCACCTCAATCACAGACCGTCACACACACACACCACCTCACTCACAGACCGTCACACACACACACCACCTCACTCACAGACCGTCACACACACACACCACCTCACTCAAAGACCGTCACACACACACCACCTCACTCACAGACCGTCACACACACACCACCTCACTCACAGGAAAAACAAGGAATGTGTTATATCACTGTTCTTTATTCCTAAGATGTATTCTATTGAACAACGGCAACATGTGACCAAAACCCCAAAGCACAGTGAAAGTTGTTTTATATAAGTCGTCTCAATCCGTCTGATTCAATTTCACCTGGAAGTGGGAAGGAAAAGATCACGTTTCAGTGGGGAGTGAATGTAAAACACTTGGCATCCGTTAGACATTACTTAATGTTCTTATACCATGGCATTGTTGAATACTGGTTTCTGATTGGGCATTCTAGAGAGTGATTAGTTCCAGTGTTCAGATACTGTAAATCACTAACCGGTGCTGGAGAGAAGAGGTCTGCGAGGGAGGACCACTCCACGTCTGACTGAGGGGGTGGAGGAGATGAGGCGGACCTTGGATACCCCTGTCTGGAGCCCGTTGGTATGATCCTTGGTCCTGGTGTCATACAGACGCTCGGGGAGGATGGGTGAGACCACTCGTTAAGGAGGGGACAACAGAGACCATCGCTGCTTTCACTGAGAGAAACTTTGACCTTCGCCATTAACTCTGTAAAAAAACAATCATGTCCTCACTTGTGCTATTCTATAACCATACCTGCGTACTAGTGTAAGATCTCTCACTGCACAATGAAAACATCACTGAGGCGACCAACTCTAGTAAATATTGTTATCCGAAGGGGACTATGCAAATAAAGTGTGACTAAAAGCCATTTGAGAAGGATATTAGCTAAGACGGGCAGGTAGAAGATCTCAGTCTCAGTCTTGATGTGGATGTGGTGTGAGATGTAGACCTCTCCCTCTGCAGACTCCTCCAGACCTATAGTCATGGCATTCAGCTCCACCTGAAGCTCAGTCTTCATCCCAGCAGCCACCTGCAACAAAGGTCAGGGGTCAATTTAGTCATATCAGGAAGTGAAGTAAGATGTATGAATCTAAAACATCCTCAAAGAAAACAATGGGAAATGTTCAGTTTGTGTAATTGAATCAAGCTGACTACGGTAACTATCACTCTGCTCAGTAGAACTCACAGGTCCAGGGGTGTAGATGACTCTGATTCCAGTACCAGGGGACGGCTGTTTCACACTGAACCTAAAGTACAACAACACAGAACAGTCGCTGAACCCACCAGAACATAGACAGAGGAGAACACACCCTGACGACCAAGACCTTGAACCTTGTCATTTTCACTGCACCACCATCCTTGACAGACATGTCCACCAACAGCCATACTAATTGTTCATGGATGTATATCTATGTGTCTGGTCTGACCTGCAGGTGTGGAAGCCCACGTTCTTCATGAGCACCGGGACGCTGTAGCTGCAGCCCTCCTTTAGGGTCCCAAACTGGACCTCTGCTGGGAGGAGCTCAAACCCCCGTGTGGCGAGCTGCTGCCCCCCCGTCACAGACACAGTCTTCACCTTCCTCCTCACCGGCTCCTCTACACACAGGAACTGAGAGCCAGACTCGTGTTAGGTCCCCGTGGTAATGCCTGGGCTCTAGCTCAGTAAGCTGCGCCTTATTGAACTGACAGGCAGGAGAGATACATTAGTGTTAACTGACGTGGTTCAGTGTATTCACCTTGGACCAGAAGACTCGTGTTAGCTCCCTGGGCTACAGCCTAGGCTTTAGCTCAGCAGGATAACACTGTCTTGTGGCGTCTAGATGACCCGGGGCTACATTAAATCCATATCGTGAAAGATCCACGTTATAGCGCCACTGAAATCTGAAAGGTCATTTCCATATGCAGCGTTTCCCGTGAATGTGGGAACATTTTGCCCTTTACATTTCACATGGCGCTAGAGCTCAGATCTTCCATGATACAGATTATATCACAACATTCACACCTACAGTCAAATGGCGCTAGAGCTCAGATCTTCCATGATACAGATTATATCACAACATTCACACCTACAGTCACATGGCGCTAGAGCTCAGATCTTCCATGATACAGATTATATCACAACATTCACACCTACAGTCACATGGCGCTAGAGCTCAGATCTTCCATGATACAGATTATATCACAACATTCACACCTACAGTCAAATGGCGCTAGAGCTCAGATCTTCCATGATACAGATTATATCACAACATTCACACCTACAGTCACATGGCGCTAGAGCTCAGATCTTCCATGATACAGATTATATCACAACATTCACACCTACAGTCACATGGCGCTAGAGCTCAGATCTTCCATGATACAGATTATATCACAACATTCACACCTACAGTCACATGGCGCTAGAGCTCAGATCTTCCATGATACAGATTATATCACAACATTCACACCTACAGTCACATGGCGCTAGAGCTCAGATCTTCCATGATACAGATTATATCACAACATTCACACCTACAGTCAAATGGCGCTAGAGCTCAGATCTTCCATGATACAGATTATATCACAACATTCACACCTACAGTCAAATGGCGCTAGAGCTCAGATCTTCCATGATACAGATTATATCACAACATTCACACCTACAGTCAAATGGCGCTAGAGCTCAGATCTTCCATGATACAGATTATATCACAACATTCACACCTACAGTCACATGGCGCTAGAGCTCAGATCTTCCATGATACAGATTATATCACAACATTCACACCTACAGTCACATGGCGCTAGAGCTCAGATCTTCCATGATACAGATTATATCACAACATTCACACCTACAGTCAAATGGCGCTAGAGCTCAGATCTTCCATGATACAGATTATATCACAACATTCACACCTACAGTCAAATGGCGCTAGAGCTCAGATCTTCCATGATACAGATTATATCACAACATTCACATCTACAGTCACATGGCGCTAGAGCTCAGATCTTCCATGATACAGATTATATCACAACATTCACACCTACAGTCACATGGCGCTAGAGCTCAGATCTTCCATGATACAGATTATATCACAACATTCACACCTACAGTCACATGGCGCTAGAGCTCAGATCTTCCATGATACAGATTATATCACAACATTCACACCTACAGTCACATGGCGCTAGAGCTCAGATCTTCCATGATACAGATTATATCACAACATTCACACCTACAGTCACATGGCGCTAGAGCTCAGATCTTCCATGATACAGATTATATCACAACATTCACACCTACAGTCACATGGCGCTAGAGCTCAGATCTTCCATGATACAGATTATATCACAACATTCACACCTACAGTCAAATGGCGCTAGAGCTCAGATCTTCCATGATACAGATTATATCACAACATTCACACCTACAGTCACATGGCGCTAGAGCTCAGATCTTCCATGATACAGATTATATCACAACATTCACACCTACAGTCACATGGCGCTAGAGCTCAGATCTTCCATGATACAGATTATATCACAACATTCACACCTACAGTCAAATGGCGCTAGAGCTCAGATCTTCCATGATACAGATTATATCACAACATTCACACCTACAGTCAAATGGCGCTAGAGCTCAGATCTTCCATGATACAGATTATATCACAACATTCACACCTACAGTCAAATGGCGCTAGAGCTCAGATCTTCCATGATACAGATTATATCACAACATTCACACCTACAGTCAAATGGCGCTAGAGCTCAGATCTTCCATGATACAGATTATATCACAACATTCACACCTACAGTCACATGGCGCTAGAGCTCAGATCTTCCATGATACAGATTATATCACAACATTCACACCTACAGTCACATGGCGCTAGAGCTCAGATCTTCCATGATACAGATTATATCACAACATTCACACCTACAGTCAAATGGCGCTAGAGCTCAGATCTTCCATGATACAGATTATATCACAACATTCACACCTACAGTCACATGGCGCTAGAGCTCAGATCTTCCATGATACAGATTATATCACAACATTCACACCTACAGTCAAATGGCGCTAGAGCTCAGATCTTCCATGATACAGATTATATCACAACATTCACACCTACAGTCACATGGCGCTAGAGCTCAGATCTTCCATGATACAGATTATATCACAACATTCACACCTACAGTCACATGGCGCTAGAGCTCAGATCTTCCATGATACAGATTATATCACAACATTCACACCTACAGTCAAATGGCGCTAGAGCTCAGATCTTCCATGATACAGATTATATCACAACATTCACACCTACAGTCACATGGCGCTAGAGCTCAGATCTTCCATGATACAGATTATATCACAACATTCACACCTACAGTCACATGGCGCTAGAGCTCAGATCTTCCATGATACAGATTATATCACAACATTCACACCTACAGTCACATGGCGCTAGAGCTCAGATCTTCCATGATACAGATTATATCACAACATTCACACCTACAGTCACATGGCGCTAGAGCTCAGATCTTCCATGATACAGATTATATCACAACATTCACACCTACAGTCACATGGCGCTAGAGCTCAGATCTTCCATGATACAGATTATATCACAACATTCACACCTACAGTCACATGGCGCTAGAGCTCAGATCTTCCATGATACAGATTATATCACAACATTCACACCTACAGTCACATGGCGCTAGAGCTCAGATCTTCCATGATACAGATTATATCACAACATTCACACCTACAGTCACATGGCGCTAGAGCTCAGATCTTCCATGATACAGATTATATCACAACATTCACACCTACAGTCAAATGGCGCTAGAGCTCAGATCTTCCATGATACAGATTATATCACAACATTCACACCTACAGTCACATGGCGCTAGAGCTCAGATCTTCCATGATACAGATTATATCACAACATTCACACCTACAGTCACATGGCGCTAGAGCTCAGATCTTCCATGATACAGATTATATCTAGGCCCCAGTCACACACTCCCCATATGTCCCCCAGCCCACACTCCCACCAATTCACAACATTCACACCTACAGTCACACACTCCCCATATGTCCCCCAGCCCACACTCCCATCAATTCACAACATTCACACCTACAGTCACACACTCCCCATATGTCCCCCAGCCCACACTCCCATCAATTCACAACATTCACACCTACAGTCACACACTCCCCATATGTCCCCCAGCCCACACTCCCCATATGTCCCCCAGCCCACACTCCCATCAATTTACAACATTCACACCTACAGTCACAAACATTTTCTCAATCGACATATGCACCTCTCACTGGGTGGGTGAGGAACACTAGTGTGTGCACCCGTGTGTGTGCACCTGTGCGCGTGTGTATGTGTGTGTGTATATGTATGTACGTCACAGTGTGTGCAGTGTGTGTGTGTGTGTGTGTGTGTGTGTGTGTGTGTGTGTGTGTGTGTATATGTATGTACGTCACAGTGTGTGTGTGTGTGTGTGTGTGTGTGTGTGTGTGTGTGTTACCTGCTGGTTGGGCACGCTGAAGGGTTTGGAGCTGAGGATGGAGGCTGGCAGCTTGACTCTGTGTCTGCGTGGGTTCCCTGCCACGTCCACCTGGGTACTGCCAGGCCCAATCCCACCACCATGCTGCTGCTTCACTGTAGAGACACCATGAGAGCTGTCCCCTACAGGAGAACACACACAGATCAGTAACACAGTAACAGATACAAGACCATGATGACTGATTTATATACAGTAGGTGTCTGCAAACTGTTGGGAAAATGGTGTTTGACCAAATAGAATTCTCTTTGTCGGTTAGTCATTCAGCAGACGCTCTTCTCCAGAGCCACTTACAGTAAGTGCATTCATCTTACGATGGCTAGGTGGGACAACTTTTCAACTACCAACTTGAGTAAATGTCTGATTTTCAAGGTATTCCAGTACTTGAATTTCAGAGTGCCAAATTCAAGCACCTGGTGCGAACCCTGCCTACCAGACATGCCACCAGGGGTCTTTTCAAAGTCCCCAGGTTCAGAACAAATTCAAGCCCCTTGTGCAAACCCTGCCTACCAGACATGCCACCAGGGGTCTTTTCAAAGTCCCCAGGTCCAGAACAAATTCAAGCACCTTGTGCGAACCCTGCCTACCAGATATACCACCAGGGGTCTTTTCAAAGTCCCCAGGTCCAGAACAAATTCAAGCACCTTGTGCGAACCCTGCCTACCAGATATACCACCAGGGGTCTTTTCAAAGCACAACGCCGCAGTACATACATACTTGTTGTGTTTATGTACTGACATGTATGTGTAACTGATAGACACACACACACACACACCACACACACACACACACACTAAGGTTTTTAAATTGATAAGTCATTTGTCTGTAATGTCTTTTTCGTTATGACTCAAACCCCAGTAAGACCAGCTGTCGCCACTCTTACCCTAACACTACCCCACGTCTAAATCGTGTACTGAGCAGACCTGCAGTTTGAGGGGTGGGGTTGGTGGGTCTCCTAGGCAGAGCATCACTTCCTGCTGCGTGAGAGGGCGTGGGGTTCAAAGGTCGCTGGGCTGCTTCAAGAATACACACAATAACAAATAACATGCAAAACAGGGTCACTTTCTTAATGAAGGATAAAACAATACAATACTGTATCATCCATATATCATTAGTATTGTTTTAAATGTAGCCTAGCTTTAACCTGTCTCCCGAGGGGCATCTCTGAGGTAGTTCTGGGAGTTGGGAGTGTTGGGGAATGGAGGAAGGTCCTGAGACAGAGATCTCATATCAGGGACCTGACGGGGAAACCCAGATAGTTGTTTTATATACGTACAGTAGCTGAACTGAATACAATCTGCAATATGTTGCACAGGTTGGAGAGGCACACAGTGAAGCTAATATTAACCTCTGTACCAAACCAAACGCTAGGCTAGTAGCATTGGGAAATATTGTCTTATATTAACTACCTCTGTACCAAACCAAACGCTAGGCTAGTAGCATTGGGAAATATTGTCTTATATTAACCACCTCTGTACCAAACCAAACGCTAGGCTAGTAGCATTGGGAAATATTGTCTAGACGCTTTTTTCCAGTTGAGATGAAGTTTATAAATTGACTGGCTGGGCTGTGGGACAATGGATGTGTATTAATGAATCCAATGGAACTGTTAACAGGCATTACGTAGCTGTGCTGAATTACAATCCATTGATGAGAAAGCTGTCACCTCCGAGTACTCGAAACCTGCTCCTTTCTCTGAGTGGAAATAAGGAGGAATGATTCTGTTCCTTAGAGCCGCTCTGTAAATCTTCTCCTGGTCCAGCTCCTGTCTGAACAGTACAGCAACATTAAAACATTCATTAATAGCTGGGAAAAGATGTGAATGTCCACTATGTCAGCTCTATAATACAGAGCAGTTAGTTAGTTTCCTGTGTTGCTCTATCCTGCTCTTCCACATAGTTACCTGTGTTGCTCTATCCTGCTCTTCCACATAGTTACCTGTGTTGCTCTATCCTGCTCTTCCACATAGTTACCTGTGTTGCTCTATCCTGCTCTTCCACATAGTTTCCTGTGTTGCTCTATCCTGCTCTTCCACATAGTTACCTGTGTTGCTCTATCCTGCTCTTCCACATAGTTTCCTGTGTTGCTCTATCCTGCTCTTCCACATAGTTACCTGTGTTGCTCTATCCTGCTCTTCCACATAGTTACCTGTGTTGCTCTATCCTGCTCTTCCACATAGTTACCTGTGTTGCTCTATCCTGCTCTTCCACATAATATCCTGTGCCTCTTCGCTGAAGCTGTAAAACAGGAGATTGTAATATGATGAGAAGATAATGGAAAAGGTTCAAAGCTGTCGATATTTGTGTTCATAGTTTAACTAAACCCATTAGCACAGGGAAAATAAGATAGCTACTAATCAGAGACGCATGAGAAATATGTCCTACAGATCTAAGGTCTGGTTAGTTATGATACTGATCTAAGACCAGGCTAGTTATGATACTGATCTAGTTATAATACTGATCTAGGACCAGGTTAGTTATGATACTGATCTAGGACCAGGCTAGTTATGATACTGATCTAGGACCAGGCTAGTTATGATACTGATCTAAGACCTGGTTAGTTATGATACTGATCTACTTAGGATACTGATCTAGGACCAGGCTACTTAGGATACTGATCTAGGACCAGGTTAGTTATAATACTGATCTAGGACCAGGTTAGTTATGATACTGATATAGGACCAGGTTAGTTATGATACAGATCTAGTTATGATACTGATCTAGGACCAAGCTAGTTATGATACTGACCTAGGACCAGGCTAGTTATGATACAGATCTAGGACCAGGCTAGTTATGATACTGATCTAGGACCAGGTTAGTTATGATACAGATGTAGTTATGATACTGACCTAGGACCAGGCTAGTTATGATACTGATCTAGGACCAGGTTAGTTATGATACTGATCTAGGACCAGGTTAGTTATGATACTGATCTAGGACCAGGCTAGTTATGATACTGATCTAAGACCAGGCTAGTTATGATACTGATCTAGGACCAGGTTAGTTATGATACTGATCTAGGACCAGGCTAGGTATGATACTGATCTAGGACCAGGCTAGTTATGATACTGATCTAGGACCAGGCTAGTTATGATACTGATCTAGGACCAGGCTAGTTAGGATACTGATCTAGGACCAGGCTAGTTCTGACTCACCTGTCTGTGTGTTTCTCTGAGAGCGAGGCCTCAGTCTGCAGGGCTGGAGTCTTCACTGCCTGGATGTACAGGGTGGCTGCATCCACTGAGGTGGAACAAACACAAACACTCCCTATTCAACTCACCATTCCTTTTCCCTTATCCAATTCATTGCTACAGTTAGGAAATAATCTCCAAGCCCCATAAAAGTGCCAGGCCAAAATGAAGGACTCACCGGGGCAGATTCTGTTCTCTATAGTGGGGTGCTCTGACTCTGGAAGTGACTGAGGAGGAAGAAATGCACATGGTGTCACACAATACTACAACACCTGAGTAACAGAATACTACAGCACCTGAGTAACAGAACACGACAGCACCCGAGTAACAGAACACGACAGCACCCGAGTAACAGAACACGACAGCACCCGAGTAACAGAACACGACAGCACCCGAGTAACAGAACACGACAGCACCCGAGTAACAGAACACGACAGCACCCGAGTAACACAATACTACAGCACCTGAGTAACACAATACTACAGCACCTGAGTAACAGAACACTACAGCACCTGAGTAACAGAACACTACAGCACCTGAGAAACAGAACACTATGGCACCTGAGTAACATAATACTACAGCACCTGAGTAACAGAACACTACAGCACCTGAGTAACAGAACACTACAGCACCTGAGTAACAGAACACTACGGCACCTGAGTAACAGAATACTACAGCACCTGAGTAACAGAATACTACGGCACCTGAGTAACATAATACTACAGCACCTGAGTAAAAGAATACTACGGCACCTGAGTAACAGAATACTACAGCACATGAGTAACAGAACACTACAGCACCTGAGTAACAGAACACTACGGCACCTGAGTAACAGAACACTACGGCACCTGAGTAACAGAACACTACGGCACCTGAGTAACATAATACTACAGCACCTGAGTAACAGAATACTACAGCACCTGAGTAACAGTGTGTGTGTGTGTGTGTGTGTGTGTGTGTGTACTGACTGACCAGGACCAGTTTGAGCAGGTCAGCAGCGTGGATCTTCTCCTCCTCAGTACGAGGGTCATTCAGCTGCATCTTCTCTGTCAGGTTCTCTCTCTGGATAACCTGCTCCATGTACTCCTACAATACCAGGTACAGGAGGAGGACCAGGTACAGGAGGAGAACCAGGTACAGGAGGAGGACAAGATGTTGAGACAGGTACAGGAGGAGAACCAGGTACAGGAGGAGGAGGACCACATGTTGAGACAGGTCCAGGTACAGGAGGAGGCCCAGGTACAGGAGGAGAACCAGGTACAGGAGGAGGAGGACCACATGTTGAGACAGGACCAGGTACAGGAGGAGGACCAGGTACAGGAGGAGAACCAGGTACAGGAGGAGGACCAGGTACAGGAGGAGGAGGACCACATGTTGAGACAGGACCAGGTACAGGAGGAGAACCAGGTACAGGAGGAGGACCAGGTACAGGAGGAGGACCACATGTTGAGGCAGGACCAGGTAGAGGAGGAGGACCAGGTACAGGAGGATGACCAGGTACAGGAGGAGGACCACATGTTGACACAGGACCAGGTATAGGAGGAGGACCAGGTACAGGAGGAGGACCAGGTACAGGAGGAGGACCAGGTACAGGAGGAGGAGGACCACATGTTGACATACAGATTACACCGCATACCAAACACATGCATGTTATGATAGAACATCTATATTAAGGTAGCCTAGCAGTTAGTGCATTGGGTCAGTTACTGAAAGGTCTCTGGTTCGAATCCCTGAGCTGACAAGGTGACAAAAAACTGCCGCTGTGCTCTTGAGTAAGGCACTTAACCCTAATTGTCTCAGGGGGAGTTGGGATATGCAACAAAACAGATCTCCAATTCACATGTGTATAATACACACTGGTACATGTGTGAAAAAGGACAAATATAATCCCCCACCAAATGCTGATTATTATTATGGCCAGACATGGGACTGTATCTGCTGGTACACTGGGTTAAGGCTGCTGTAATGGAGACTGCCTTGTAGAATACACACAGGACAGTGAGATGAGCTGCAGAGCTGCACCTTGAGGCGAGTCTCCAGAGTCCTGCGGAGCTGTCTGCTGACTGGCTGGTACTGGAGCAGCTGTCGGACCTCCAGGGTATCCGGACAGCTCAGCACGGGCCTGCAGGCCTCAGAAACAGGCTTCTCTCTCAGGGTCAGACCCCGGCCCAAGGTGGTCCCGAACAGAGGACCTGGAGTCTTCCTCTGGGGCGGGGTTACAGTAGATGTTTAAAGAATGTTTTTAGGGGATAAAGTAGATTTATTTATTTATTTACATTTTAAGGTATCATCAAACCCTATGACTAAAGTGTGTTTTGACCATGTATAAATGACCTTAAATTCAAGTGTACGTGAAAACTAGCATGATTTGCTAATACATTATGCGTCTATTTCAACTGCATTTTCTCTTAGATTTTCTCAGTCTACCTCTACTGAGGGGAAGTTGTCCCAGCGACGGGACTTGAGGTTGGTGGGGATGATGTCCTTGTTTTGTTTCTGCATGACCCATCTGGACCACACGTCCTGACGAGAGGGTCTCAGCACCGCTATACCCAGGACACCTGCAGGACAGGGAGGAGACCACAGACGTGTCTATGGGTAGACCAGGAGGAAACACAGGTCTATGGAGGTAGAGTAATGAGCAGAATCCTACCCTGTAGTCTGGGAGGAGACCACAGACGTGTCTATGGGTAGACCAGGAGGAAACACAGGTCTATGGAGGTAGAGTAATGAACAGAATCCTACCCTGTAGGTCAGGGAGGAGACCACAGACGTGTCTATGGGTAGACCAGGAGGAAACACAGGTCTATGGAGGTAGAGTAATGAACAGAATCCTACCCTGCAGGACAGGGAGGAGACCACAGACGTGTCTATGGGTAGACCAGGAGGAAACACAGGTCTATGGAGGTAGAGTAATGGACAGAATCCTACCCTGCAGGACAGGGAGGAGACCACAGACGTGTCTATGGGTAGACCAGGAGGAAACACAGGTCTACGGAGGTAGAGTAATGGACAGAATCCTACCCTGCAGGACAGGGAGGAGACCACAGACGTGTCTATGGGTAGACCAGGAGGAAACACGGGTCTATGGAGGTAGAGTAATGAACAGAATCCTACCCTGCAGGTCAGGGAGGAGACCACAGACGTGTCTATGGGTAGACCAGGAGGAAACACAGGTCTATGGAGGTAGAGTAATGAACAGAATCCTACCCTGCAGGTCAGGGAGGAGACCACAGACGTGTCTATGGGTAGACCAGGAGGAAACACAGGTCTATGGAGGTAGAGTAATGAACAGAATCCTACCCTGTAGGTCAGGGAGGAGACCACAGACGTGTCTATGGGTAGACCAGGAGGAAACACAGGTCTATGGAGGTAGAGTAATGAACAGAATCCTACCCTGTAGGTCAGGGAGGAGACCACAGACGTGTCTATGGGTAGACCAGGAGGAACACAGGTCTATGGAGGTAGAGTAATGAACAGAATCCTACCCTGTAGGTCAGGGAGGAGACCACAGACGTGTCTATGGGTAGACCAGGAGGAACACAGGTCTATGGAGGTAGAGTAATGAACAGAATCCTACCCTGTAGGTCTGGGAGGGGTTCTTTAAGCAGGGCGACAGCAGGGTCAGAGTAGTCCTCATACAAACGTTCCTCTACTGTCTGAGAGTGCAGCAGCTCTGTGCCTGAACCGTCCTCATGGGCCATGAACAACCTGGGAGTTTATTATGGATATAGAGAATGAGAGAGTACCCATCATGCTTCAGCCCAGCTTGAACACTAGAAGGGTTAAAAGGTGCCTAACTGGGGGACATTGGAATGAAAAAGGAGTCACACTGTACAGATGAGGAGCAGAGTTACTGAAGCCTACCTGGGAAGGTGGACTTTACGTCCAATAGGATGCTTGGCCAGCTCTCTCTCTTCTGGCAGTCCTCCCTCCTCCTCCTCCTCCTCCTCCTCCTCCTCCACTCTGCTGTCCAGAGGGCTAGAGATCTCCACTGATGCCTGGCCATCCTTCATCACCTCCACACAGCACCATTTGATACACTGTCACTATAACTCCACCATGCCCTACACATGCACTACACATGCCCTACACATGCCCTAGGAATCCTACAGTGATGTTTCCTAATTCATTTTGTCAAACAAGTTTCCAAAATGAAAATTCCCGCGGCTGGCAGAGTTCAGTGTATCGTACGATAATCCTCTGAACACTTGGCCTGATGGGAAAACAAACTGTCTGGAATCTCGCCCTATTCCTTATATAGTGCTCAAGTTATGGTCAGCGCCTTATGCCCTGGTCCCAGATCTGTTTGTGCTGTCTTGCCAACTCCTATGGTCATCATCAAGCCAAATGGCAAGACAACACAAACAGATCTGGGACCAGACTATAAGAAGGGAACAGGGGTGTCATACAGAGCCGACCCACCTGGAAGAGGTTCCCGTGGTGGTCTGTGACCTCACACAGTGTGTCTGAGGTGGAGGTGTGGTTCATCCTGTAGCTGCCTGGCTGCTCTCTGGGACTCCAGCTGGCCAGACTCAGGGTTGGGCTGTGTTCAGGGTCTGACGTGTACACACAACTACCGTCCTGGTTGATGAACAGCAGACCTACACTGGACGGGTACACCTAGAGGGCACACGGGGACACGGAGAGTCACCCAGAATGAATATAGAACCTCAGAACACAGTCATTTGCTAGACTCATGAAAGGAAGCGTGGATCTTCTCCTCCGATGCTCTCCACGTTATGAGGAGGAGGGAAGACAACGGGAGGAATGGAGGAAGGACTAGTAACATTCACCCCCGGTTTCTCTTACTTGGTACGCTCCGTCGCAGGTGGCGGTGACGACGCTCCCGTCTCCAAAGAACACGTTGCAGGACCTGCCCTCGCCGAACATGGTTACCGTGGCAAACCCCAGCCGCTCCACCATCACCACCTTCTCCTTATGACACCCACTGCTGGACCTCTCCCCTGGTAACACAACGTCTACATTATCACACCATCACCACCTTCTCCTTATGACACCCACTGCTGGACCTCTCCCCTGGTAACACAACGTAGACATTATCACACCATGAACCATCCTTCCTACACACACTGCTGGACCTCTCCCCTGGTAACACAACATAGACATTATCACACCATGAACCATCCTTCCTACACACTGTTGTCTCTGTCCTGGTAACACAACATAGACATTATCACACCATGAACCATCCTTCCTACACACTGTTGTCTCTGTCCTGGTAACACAACGTAGACATTATCACACCATGAACCATCCTTCCTACACACTGTTGTCTCTGTCCTGGTAACACAACGTAGACATTATCACACCATGAACCATCCTTCCCACACACTGTTGTCTCTGTCCTGGTAACACAACATAGACATTATCACACCATGAACCATCCTTCCTACACACACTGTTGTCTCTGTCCTGGTAACACAACGTAGACATTATCACACCATGAACCATCCTTCCCACACACTGTTGTCTCTGTCCTGGTAACACAACATAGACATTATCACACCATGAACCATCCTTCCTACACACTGTTGTCTCTGTCCTGGTAACACAACATAGACATTATCACACCATCACCACCTTCTCCTTATGACACCCACTGCTGGACCTCTCCCCTGGTAACACAACGTAGACATTATCACACCATGAACCATCCTTACCACACACTGTTGTCTCTGTCCTGGTAACACAACGTAGACATTATCACACCATGAACCATCCTTCCTACACACTGTTGTCTCTGTCCTGGTAACACAACGTAGACATTATCACACCATGAACCATCCTTCCTACACACTGTTGTCTCTGTCCTGGTAACACAACGTAGACATTATCACACCATGAACCATCCTTCCTACACACACTGTTGTCTCTGTCCTGGTAACACAACGTAGACATTATCACACCATGAACCATCCTTCCTACACACACTGTTGTCTCTGTCCTGGTAACACAACGTAGACATTATCACACCATGAACCATCCTTCCTACACACTGTTGTCTCTGTCCTGGTAACGCATAATATACACTACTAATGTATTAGACAAGTTAGTAGTATAGCCTTTAACCTGTATCAGACCAGGTAGTAGTTAGTAGGATAGCCTTTAACCTGTATCAGACCAGGTACTAGTTAGTAGTATAGCCTTTAACCTGTATCAGATCAGGTTATAGTTAGTAGTATAGCCTTTAACCTGTATCAGACCAGGTAGTAGTTAGTAGTATAGCCTTTAACCTGTATCCGACCAGGTAGTAGTTAGTAGGATAGCCTTTAACCTGTATCAGACCAGGTAGTAGTTAGTAGGATAGCCTTTAACCTGTATCCGACCAGGTAGTAGTTAGTAGTATAGCCTTTAACCTGTATCCGACCAGGTAGTAGTTAGTAGTATAGCCTTTAACCTGTATCAGACCAGGTAGTAGTTAGTAGGATAGCCTTTAACCTGTATCCGACCAGGTAGTAGTTAGTAGTATAGCCTTTAACCTGTATCCGACCAGGTAGTAGTTAGTAGTATAGCCTTTAACCTGTATCAGACCAGGTAGTAGTTAGTAGTATAGCCTTTAACCTGTATCAGACCAGGTAGTAGTTAGTAGTATAGCCTTTAACCTATATCAGACCAGGTAGTAGTTAGTAGTATAGCCTTTAACCTGTATCAGACCAGGTAGTAGTTAGTAGTATAGCCTTTAACCTGTATCAGACCAGGTAGTAGTTAGTAGTATAGCCTTTAACCTGTATCAGACCAGGTAGTAGTTAGTAGTATAGCCTTTAACCTGTATCCGACCAGGTAGTAGTTAGTAGGATAGCCTTTAACCTGTATCAGACCAGGTAGTAGTTAGTAGTATAGCCTTTAACCTGTATCAGACCAGGTAGTAGTTAGTAGTATAGCCTTTAACCTGTATCAGACCAGGTAGTAGTTAGTAGGATAGCCTTTAACCTGTATCAGACCAGGTAGTAGTTAGTAGTATAGCCTTTAACCTGTATCAGACCAGGTAGTAGTTAGTAGTATAGCCTTTAACCTGTATCCGACCAGGTAGTAGTTAGTAGGATAGCCTTTAACCTGTATCAGACCAGGTAGTAGTTAGTAGTATAGCCTTTAACCTGTATCCGACCAGGTAGTAGTTAGTAGGATAGCCTTTAACCTGTATCAGACCAGGTAGTAGTTAGTAGGATAGCCTTTAACCTGTATCAGACCAGGTAGTAGTTAGTAGTATAGCCTTTAACCTGTATCAGACCAGGTAGTAGTTAGTAGTATAGCCTTTAGCCTGTATCCGACCAGGTAGTAGGATAGCCTTTAGCCTGTATCCGACCAGGTAGTAGGATAGCCTTTAACCTGTATCAGACCAGGTAGTAGTTAGTAGTATAGCCTTTAACCTGTATCAGACCAGGTAGTAGTTAGTAGTATAGCCTTTAACCTGTATCAGACCATTTAGCAGTTAGCCTTTAACCTGGGTTAATGTGTTCCTGGCACCACCCACTGAGAGCCTCTCTCTCCTGGTACAGGGTAGTGATCCTGGTTCCGTCTGCATGGTCGACGATCACCGTCCCGTCTCTGTCCAGCACAGACATCACCTTGTCCTCCCGGGTGATAACAACCTGCTCACACAGAGACAAGGCAGAAGAGCTACTTTTACATATCACATGTGTAGGAAGTCAAAATGTTGACACCTTCAGAGTATCAGCTAACCCACCATTTTGGACTTTTGCAAAAGGTCGTGAGAAAACTCAAACGTGTTATTACCAACCACGATGTTAGCAGACCATGTTGCTGGTTCGTATGCTCACAGTTTGGCTGACAGGGTCTGTGGCTCTGAAGACCAGGACCGGGCCAGGGTCTGTGGTCTGGTCCCCCATGGTGGCTACTCTGTGTCCGGAGGGGCTGGTGGTGACCCAACAGACCCCCTGTCTGCCCTGGGTGTGGTCTGACGACCTCTGCTCCTCCCTGGGCTCTGGGTCACTCTGACTCTGGTCAGCCCCCAGGCTCTGCTTGGAACCCAGTTTACCTGCCCAGACACACAACCCCTCATCTCCCCTTTGTCTTTCTCAAGCACCGATACTCAACAACATTAAAGGTTGTGAAGCCAATAGATTTCAGACTGACACAGTAAAGGTCTAATAGGAAGACAAATCAAATATACAGTACCAGTCTGAAGTTTGGACAAACCTACTTTTCCCAGGGTTTTGTTTATTTTTACTATTGTAGAATAATAGTGAAGACATCAAAACTATGAAATAACACATATAGAAGAATCATGTAGTAACCAAAAAAGTGTTAAACAAATCAAAATATATTTCATATTTTAGATTATTCTATGTAGCCACCCTTGCCTTGATGACAGCTTTGCACACTCTTGGCATTCTCTTAACCAGCTTCATGAGGAATTATTTTCCAAGAGTCTTGAAGGAGTTCCCACATGCGCTGAGCACTTGTTGGCTGCTTTTCCTTCACCCTGCAGTCCAACTCATCCCAAACCACCTGGAATGGTTTGAGGTCAGGTGATTGTGGAGGCCAGGTCATCTGATGCAGCACTCCATCACTCTCCTTGGTCTAATAGACCTTACACAGCCTGGAGGTGTGTTTTGGGTCATTGTCCTGTTGAAAAAGATAGTCCCACTAAGCGCAAACCAGATGGGATTGCATATCACTGCAGAACGCTGTGGTGACCATGCTGGTTAAGTGTGCCTTGAATCCTAAATAAATCACAGACAGTGTCACCAGCAAAGCACCCCCACACCATCACACCTCCTCCTCCATGCTTCACGGTGGGAACCACACATGCTGAGATAATCCGTTCACCTACTCTGCGTCTCACAAAGACACAGCAGTTGGAACCAAAAATCTGAAATTTGGACTCATCAGACCAAAGGACAGATTTCCACCGGTCTAATGTCCCTTGCTTGTGTTTCTTGACCCAAGCAAGTCTCTTCTTCTTATTGGTGTCCTTTAGTAGTGGCTGGTAACTCTAATGAACTTATCCTCTGCAGCAGAAGTAACTCTGGGTCTTCCATTCCTGTGGCGGTCCTCATGAGAGACAGTTTCATCATAGCGCTTGATGGTTTTTGTGACTGCACTTGAAGAAACTTTCAAAGTTATTGAAATGTTCCGTATTGACTGACCTTCACGTCTTAAAGTAATGATGGACTGTCATTTCTCTTTGCTTATTTGAGCTGTTCTTTCCATAACATGGACATGGTCTTTTACCAAATAGGGCTCTTCTGTATTGTCACAACACAACACCTTGTCACAACACAACTGATTGGCTCAAATGCATTAAGGAAAGAAATTCCACAAATTAACTTTCAACAATGCACACCTGTCAATTGAAATGCATTGCAGGTGACTACCTCATGAACCTGGTTGAGAGAATGCCAAGAGTGTGCAAAGCTGTCAGCAATGCAAAGGGTGGCTACTTTGAAGAATCTTAAATAGAAAATATATTTTGATCTGTTTAACACTTTTTTGGTTACTACATGATTCCATATGTGTTATTTCATAGTTGTGATGTCTTCACTATTATTCCACAATATAGAACAAAAGTCAAAATAAAGAAAACCCCTTGGAAGGAGTAGGTTTTGACTGGTTCTGTATAAAAGACCTACGGATATAAATCAAGGTCCATATGATTTGTTAGAAATGTGATTACCCTTCTTGTCCTTGCTGTCTTTTCTCTCCGGTATCGGAGTCTCCTTCACTACCTCTTCCTCCTTCGCAGGGGGTTCAGGAGGAGAGGAGACGATGGGTCCTGAGTCTGTACTGCTACTGACTGAACCGTCTGCAAACAGCACCTACACAGGGACAAATCAAATCTTATTGGTCACATACACACGGTTAGCAGATGTTAATGCGAGTGTAGTGAAATGCTTGTGCTTCTAGTTCCGACCATGCAGTAATATCTAACAAGTAATCTAACAATTTCACAACAACTACCTAATACACACAAGTGTAAAGGAATGAATAAGAATATGTACATATAAATATGTGGATGAGCGATGGCCGAACGGCATAGGCAAGATGCAGTAGATGGTATAGAGTACAGTATATGCAGTGCCTTGCGAAAGTATTCGGCCCCCTTGAACTTTGCAAACTTTTGCCACATTTCAGGCTTCAAACATAAAGATATAAAACTGTATTTTTTTGTGAAGAATCAACAACAAGTGGGACACAATCATGAAGTGGAACGACATTTATTGGATATTTCAAACTTTTTTAACAAATCAAAAACTGAGAAATTGTGCGTGCAAAATTATTCAGCCCCTTTACTTTCAGTGCAGCAAACTCTCTCCAGAAGTTCAGTGAGGATCTCTGAATGATCCAATGTTGACCTAAATGACTAATGATGATAAATACAATCCACCTGTGTGTAATCAAGTCTGCACTGTGATAGTCTCAGAGGTCCGTCAAAAGCGTAGAGAGCTAGAGATCTACAGCTGAGGTGGGAGACTCTGTCCATAGGACAACAATCAGTCGTATATTGCACAAATCTGGCCTTTATGGAAGAGTGACAAGAAGAAAGCCATTTCTTAAAGATATCCATAAAAAGTGTCGTTTAAAGTTTGCCACAAGCCACCTGGGAGACACACCAAACATGTGGAAGAAGGTGCTCTGGTCAGATGAAACCAAAATTGAACTTTTTGGCAACAATGCAAAACGTTATGTTTGGCGTAAAAGCAACACAGCTCATCACCCTGAACACACCATCCCCACTGTCAAACATGGTGGTGGCAGCATCATGGTTTGGGCCTGCTTTTCTTCAGCAGGGACAGGGAAGATGGTTAAAATTGATGGGAAGATGGATGGAGCCAAATACAGGACCATTCTGGAAGAAAACCTGATGGAGTCTGCAAAAGACCTGAGACTGGGACGGAGATGTGTCTTCCAACAAGACAACGATCCAAAACATAAAGCAAAATCTACAATGGAATGGTTCAAAAATAAACATATCCAGGTGTTAGAATGGCCAAGTCAAAGTCCAGGCCTGAATCCAATCGAGAATCTGTGGAAAGAACTGAAAACTGCTGTTCACAAATGCTCTCCATCCAACCTCACTGAGCTCGAGCTGTTTTGCAAGGAGGAATGGGAAAAAATTTCAGTCTCTCGATGTGCAAAACTGATAGAGACATACCCCAAGCGACTTACAGCTGTAATCGCAGCAAAAGGTGGCGCTACAAAGTATTAACTTAAGGGGGCTGAATAATTTTGCACGCCCAATTTTTCAGTTTTTGATTTGTTAAAAAAGTTTGAAATATCCAATAAATGTCGTTCCACTTCATGATTGTGTCCCACTTGTTGTTGATTCTTCACAAAAAAATACAGTTTTATATCTTTATGTTTGAAGCCTGAAATGTGGCAAAAGGTCGCAAAGTTCAAGGGGGCCGAATACTTTCGCAAGGCACTGTACATATCAGATGAGTAATGTAGGGTATGTAAACATTATATAAGGTGGGGAGGGAGGAGCTTAATGTATGTGTGTGTGTGTGTGTATTGTGTTTGCCAGGAGGGAGGAGCTTAATGTGTGTGTGTGTGTGTGTGTGTGTGTGTGTGTGTGTGTGTGTGTGTATTGTGTTTGCCAGTACCTGTGTTGATCCGTCTCTCATGTACTTGACCACGGTGCCCTGACCAGTGATGACCCTAGACAACTCACTGTGTAACGATGGGTCTGTGAGGTGAGGCTCCCTACTGTCACTGCAGTGTAGGGGGAAAGTCTGTCTCACCAACACACACTGACCCTCTGGAGTACTGCCTACAGTAACCAAAACTACAGTTACACACACACACACTGACCCTCTGGAGTACTGCCTACAGTAACCAAAACTACAGTTATACACACACACACTGACCCTCTGGAGTACTGCCTACAGTAACCAAAACTACAGTTATACACACACACACTGACCCTCTGGAGTACTGCCTACAGTAACCAAAACTACAGTTACACACACACACACTGACCCTCTGGAGTACTGCCTACAGTAACCAAAACTACAGTTACACACACACTGTCTGGATATACACACACACACTGTCTTGACACACACATACACTGTCTGGACACACACACATACTGTCTGGATACACACACACACTGTCTGGACACACACACACACCGTCTGGACACACACACACACCGTCTGGACACACACACATACACTGTCTGGACACACACACACTGACCGTCTGTATCCTCCCTGAGGAACTGCAGCAGCAGACCACTGGGGGTGGAGAGGTTTAGTCTCTGGAACGGAGCGCTGCCAGATAACACAGCCTGACCCACACACTCTCTGGTCTGGCAGGGGACAACACAGCCAGACACATGAAGGGAATAACACACAGCAGGTACGTCAACAGGAAGAACATAGATGACGAGAGCATAACGTTATACCATTGGTATCAGTATGACAACGTTGTCAACAACAAAACTCTACAACTGAACAGACGCCATGGAAACTAAATGTTTCTGTTGGCGACGGTCGATAGTATGGATCCACCTGCTCCTCTTCCTCTCTGTGTGTTGAAGACTTGTTGGTCTCTTTGGACGGCTGCACCCCCTTGGCTCTGTGGGAGGAGTTGAGTTTCTCCCGGGACAATGAGGAGGAGAGGAGGGTCGAGGGGACGGGGGAGAGACTGGAGTCTGTGGGCATGTCTAGATCAGAGTCCTGACCGGCCTCCATCTCACCTACAGACACGTCAACAACCAGACTGTTACCGTAGTCACCTTAAAGCTAGACATCACCACACTCAACATAGGGACCAGACTATGTCCCCATAACAGGAACAGTACACCAAGTGGTTTAATGACAGAGAAACAGACAGCATCAGTGTAAGGTGTTCACCCTGCTCCCCTGTGGGGCCGTAGTGACTGTAGGAGAGGTGGATGCCGCTGTCCAGCACAGCTGAGAAGGAGCCCAGCCAAACACTCTTATTGGTGGGACTCTGTGTCTCCATGGGGACCGCGTCCTTTGGGCTCTCCTCCTGGTGTCTGTTTGGCTGGGTGATGTGGCTGTACAAATGATGCTTGTCCTTCATCACACACACCTTGATGAGCGTCGACCCTGGAAACAGAACATCGGCTATGGCTATGTTTACACAGGCAGCCCAATTCTGTTTTTTTTTTTTTTACACTAATTGGTCTTTTGACCAATCACATCAGATCTTTTCACATCAGATCTTTTTCAGAGCTCATCTGATTGGTCAAAAGACCAATTAGTGGGGAAAAAAAGATCAGAATTGGGCGGCCTGTGTAAACGCAGCCTTAGAGAATCAACGTGTGAATAAAAGAGAGCGAAAGTGTGTATGGTAATAGTGGTGTGTGTTCACCCTGGACAAAGTGGATGGTCTCCACCTGGATGTGGCCTCCGTCAGAGGGGTATAGGGAGTGGACCTGGCCTGAGACCTGGATCAGCTGCCCCTCCATGCTGTAACCAGTGAATCCCTTCACACACACACACACACACTCATTTAAAATTTTTAAAAAGGTCCTCATTCTGTTGATATTGTTGCAGCAGATACTTTTAGGGTGAAAGGCACCATGCCATAACAGCACAGTAAAACATGATCTATCTAGTATCTGCTGGGAATATATCCCCATATCTCCTCACCCAGAAAACCAGTTACCAACCACAGAATGATGTCATTACTAGTATCTGCTGGGAATATATCCCCATATCTCCTCACCCAGAAAACCAGTTACCAACCACAGAATGATGTCATTACTAGTATCTGCTGGGACTATATCCCCATATCTCCTCACCCAGAAAACCAGTTACCAACCACAGAATGATGTCATTACTAGTATCTGCTGGGAATATATCCCCATATCTCCTCACCCAGAAAACCAGTTACCAACCACAGAATGATGTCATTACTAGTATCTCCTGGGACTATATCCCCATATCTCCTCACCCAGAAAACCAGTTACCAACCACAGAATGATGTCATTACTAGTATCTGCTGGGAATATATCCCCATATCTCCTCAACCAGAAAACCAGTTACCAACCACAGAATGATGTCATTACTAGTATCTGCTGGGAATATATCCCCATATCTCCTCACCCAGAAAACCAGTTACCAACCACAGAATGATGTCATTACTAGTATCTGCTGGGACTATATCCCCATATCTCCTCACCCAGAAAACCAGTTACCAACCACAGAATGATGTCATTACTAGTATCTGCTGGGACTATATCCCCATATCTCCTCACCCAGAAAACCAGTTACCAACCACAGAATGATGTCATTACTAGTATCTGCTGGGACTATATCCCCATATCTGCTCACCCAGAAAACCAGTTACCAACCACAGAATGATGCCATTACTAGTATCTGCTGGGAATATATCCCCATATCTGCTCACCCAGAAAACCAGTTACCAACCACAGAATGATGCCATTACGAAGGTGGAATGCCATATTGTGCCTTTTAAAGGGTGTTTATAGACTCACAGTGAAGACGTCGGTGGGCGACTGCAGCTTCGCTCTCTGTTCTCCAGGGGTCCCCAGAGCCAGGTCAGGGGTCACGTCCTCCCTGCTCTTCTTCGTGGTCGAGGGGGTTGTTTTCTTGTTCTCCTTGGACGAGTCGGCGCGCTCCGCCCCCTTCCCTCCTTTATCTTTCTTAGCTTTCTTCACCTGTTCCTCCTCCTTCTGTCTGCCCTGCTCCATCTTCCACGCCTGGACAGAGATGAGTTGGTATAAGAACATCAGCAGCACAGTTAGAATCATCAGACTGTATTAAAGATACTGAATACATGAATCACTATAAAACGGGGTGGAAGACAGCAAGACAGAGTCCGTTACTTTGAGCGAGTCTTCTCTGATGTACTGGTCTGGAGGACCTTCCTCTGGGACAGGAGACTTGGCTGGGGAGGCTTCAGGTACACAGGGACACAACGTTTACATCACAGGGGGACTGTAGCACTGTAACTACTAGTACTACTCTTAGTGCTGTTTTTCATCTATTGTAATTGATGTATCCATGGTAATGAGTGTGTATGTTATACCAATGGATTTCAGCCTGTTTTGACTGATATTTTGGCTTCCTTACTTGCAGTGTGTTTTGTTGAGACAGTGCCCTTCTTGGTGCCCTTAGCCGACTCTGTCCTGCCTTTCTCTGAGGAGTCAGGCGGGGTGGGCCCTCTCAGTTTCTCTGCCTCTCTCTTGGCCTGCAGAGCTAGCCCCTTCACCTCCTCCTCCTCGGTCCAGTCAGATATAGAGTTGGCCACGTGCTCAAGGTACTTCCTGACGACAGAGAGGGAACGGTGGAAAGCGGTCGGGTTTTAATAAATACAATCCTAAACAGGACCCAGAGTCTAATGTACTCTGTGATTTTATCGTTTTCTAACACAAAAAGAAATCAACAAAATGGGTTTGAAGAAAATATATATCCAGCTGTTAAACAACTGATTTATAGCAAATGTGAAATTTGCTTGATATTTTTTTTAACTGTACCTGAACCCAACGTTGGTGTGGAGGGCCATGTCCCATAATTCCTTGCACTGGCGTTGAGGGCTCATGGGATTGTGACAGACGATGAACAGGGTGTTGTCCAGACTACCACAGAAGGTGTCCATGCAGCGGTAGGACTGAGAGGCAGAGTGGAGAATCTACAGCAAGACAACAAGGGGGTCACTAGAACATGCTGTGGTTGTTTTCCTCTCTGTGTTCCCTGAGGATCACAAATGGTCACAAAAAGGAGCCAGAAATCAGAAGGTATTGATTGATGTTGACCTGGGGAAAGACATTGGCGTTGTGGTGCTCAGTATAGTGCCAGTCACTGAGCGATCGCATCCGGCTTCTCTGCATCTCAGTAACATCTACGACATCAGACAAACTCTCCTCTGATTCATCCTGGAGGTGGAACGCTTTACCTGTAGAGGAATCAGACCAACACATCTGGTAGTAGACGAGTCTGGATTCAGACCAACAGACCTGGAGGTAGACTAGTCTGGATTCAGACCAACACATCTGGTAGTAGACTAGTCTGGATTCAGACCAACAGACCTGGAGGTAGACTAGTCTGGATTCAGACCAACACATCTGGTAGTAGACTAGTCTGGATTCAAACCAACAGACCTGGTAGTAGACGAGTCTGGATTCAGACCAACAGACCTGGAGGTAGACTAGTCTGGATTCAGACCAACAGACCTGGAGGTAGACTAGTCTGGATTCAGACCAACAGACCTGGAGGTAGACTAGTCTGGATTCAGACCAACACATCTGGTAGTAGACTAGTCTGGATTCAGACCAACACATCTGGTAGTAGACTAGTCTGGATTCAGACCAACACATCTGGTAGTAGATTATTCTGGATTCAGACCAACAGACCTGGTAGTAGACTAGTCTGGATTCAGACCAACACATCTGGTAGTGGACTAGTCTGGATTCAGACCAACAGACCTGGTAGTAGACTAGTCTGGATTCAGACCAACAGACCTGGAGGTAGACTAGTCTGGATTGAGACCAACACATCTGGTAGTAGACTAGTCTGGATTCAGACCAACACAACTGGTAGTAGACTAGTCTGGATTCAGACCAACAGACCTGGTAGTAGACTAGTCTGGATTCAGACCAACACATCTGGTAGTAGACTAGTCTGTATTCAGACCAACAGACCTGGTAGTAGACTAGTCTGGATTCAGACCAACACATCTGGTAGTAGACTAGTCTGGATTCAGACCAACAGACCTGGTAGTAGACTAGTCTGGATTCAGACCAACACATCTGGTAGTAGACTAGTCTGGATTCAGACCAAAAGACCTGGTAGTAGACTAGTCTGGATTGAGACCAACACATCTGGTAGTAGACTAGTCCGGATTCAGACCAACAGTTCTGGTAGTAGACTAGTCTGGATTCAGACCAACACATCTGGTAGTAGACTAGTCTGGATTCAGACCAACAGACCTGGTAGTAGACTAGTCTGGATTCAGACCAACAGACCTGGAGGTAGACTAGTCTGGATTGAGACCAACACATCTGGTAGTAGACTAGTCTGGATTCAGACCAACACATCTGGTAGTAGACTAGTCTGGATTCAGACCAACAGACCTGGTAGTAGACTAGTCTGGATTCAGACCAACACATCTGGTAGTAGACTAGTCTGGATTCAGACCAACAGACCTGGTAGTAGACTAGTCTGGATTCAGACCAAAAGACCTGGTAGTAGACTAGTCTGGATTCAGACCAACACATCTGGTAGTAGACTAGTCTGGATTCAGACCAACAGACCTGGTAGTAGACTAGTCTGGATTCAGACCAACACATCTGGTAGTAGACTAGTCTGGATTCAGACCAAAAGACCTGGTAGTAGACTAGTCTGGATTGAGACCAACACATCTGGTAGTAGACTAGTCCGGATTCAGACCAACAGTTCTGGTAGTAGACTAGTCTGGATTCAGACCAACACATCTGGTAGTAGACTAGTCTGGATTCAGACCAACACATCTGGTAGGAGACTAGTCTGGATTCAGACCAACACATCTGGTAGGAGACTAGTCTGGATTCAGACCAACACATCTGGTAGTAGACTAGTCTGGATTCAGACCAACAGACCTGGTAGTAGACTAGTCTGGATTCAGACCAACACATCTGGTAGTAGACTAGTCTGGATTCAGACCAAAAGACCTGGTAGTAGACTAGTCTGGATTCAGACCAACACATCTGGTAGTAGACTAGTCTGGATTCAGACCAACAGACCTGGTAGTAGACTAGTCTGGATTCAGACCAACACATCTGGTAGTAGACTAGTCTGGATTCAGACCAAAAGACCTGGTAGTAGACTAGTCTGGATTCAGACCAAAAGACCTGGTAGTAGACTAGTCTGGATTGAGACCAACACATCTGGTAGTAGACTAGTCCGGATTCAGACCAACAGTTCTGGTAGTAGACTAGTCTGGATTCAGACCAACACATCTGGTAGTAGACTAGTCTGGATTCAGACCAACAGACCTGGTAGTAGACTAGTCTGGATTCAGACCAACAGACCTGGAGGTAGACTAGTCTGGATTGAGACCAACACATCTGGTAGTAGACTAGTCTGGATTCAGACCAACACATCTGGTAGTAGACTAGTCTGGATTCAGACCAACAGACCTGGTAGTAGACGAGTCTGGATTCAGACCAACACATCTGGTAGTAGACTAGTCTGGATTCAGACCAACAGACCTGGAGGTAGACTAGTCTGGATTCAGACCAACACATCTGGTAGTAGACTAGTCTGGATTCAGACCAAAAGACCTGGTAGTAGACTAGTCTGGATTGAGACCAACACATCTGGTAGTAGACTAGCCCGGATTCAGACCAACAGTTCTGGTAGTAGACTAGTCTGGATTCAGACCAACACATCTGGTAGTAGACTAGTCTGGATTCAGACCAACACATCTGGTAGGAGACTAGTCTGGATTCAGACCAACACATCTGGTAGGAGACTAGTCTGGATTCAGACCAACACATCTGGTAGTAGACTAGTCTGGATTCAGACCAACAGACCTGGTAGTAGACTAGTCTGGATTCAGACCAACACATCTGGTAGTAGACTAGTCTGGATTCAGACCAAAAGACCTGGTAGTAGACTAGTCTGGATTCAGACCAACACATCTGGTAGTAGACTAGTCTGGATTCAGACCAACAGACCTGGTAGTAGACTAGTCTGGATTCAGACCAACACATCTGGTAGTAGACTAGTCTGGATTCAGACCAAAAGACCTGGTAGTAGACTAGTCTGGATTGAGACCAACACATCTGGTAGTAGACTAGTCTGGATTGAGACCAACACATCTGGTAGTAGACTAGTCCGGATTCAGACCAACAGTTCTGGTAATAGACTAGTCTGGATTCAGACCAACACATCTGGTAGTAGACTAGTCTGGATTCAGACCAACACATCTGGTAGGAGACTAGTCTGGATTCAGACCAACACATCTGGTAGGAGACTAGTCTGGATTCAGACCAACACATCTGGTAGGAGACTAGTCTGGATTCAGACCAACACATCTGGTAGTAGACTAGTCTGGATTCAGACCAACAGACCTGGTAGTAGACTAGTCTGGATTCAGACCAACACATCTGGTAGTAGACTAGTCTGGATTCAGACCAACAGACCTGGTAGTAAACTAGTCTGGATTCAGACCAACACATCTGGTAGTAGACTAGTCTGGATTCAGACCAACAGACCTGGTAGTAGACTAGTCTGGATTCAGACCAAGACATCTGGTAGTAGACTAGTCTGGATTCAGACCAACACATCTGGTAGTAGACTAGTCTGGATTCAGACCAACACACCTGGTCGTAGACTAGTCTGGATTCAGACCAAGACATCTGGTAGTAGACTAGTCTGGATTCAGACCAACACATCTGGTAGTAGACTAGTCTGGATTCAGACCAATATGTGCCTCAGTACATTTGAAGTTTTTAACACACGGTTGCATAATGAGTGGGCTTCCAACAGCAGGTTTCACTTCAGTAACCTACAGGCTTTTTGAGGAGCTACTCTGCTGCTGTCTGACAGGTGGTAGGATATTAATCTCCTCAAACTAGTCTCTGTATGCTGTGCGCCTGTGATAAATAAGATGCATGACAACTAATGAAAATACACAAGCGGCAATTAAATTCCACTAAATTATGCAAATTAACCTATAGACCGATAAGCATGCCGGTCTATGTATTTTCGGCGGCAAACCGATTAACGGTTAAGCGTTAACATCCCTAGTGTCAGAGTTCATAGAACGTCTGTACCTTGTGTCTTGTTGATGTGTCTGAGGTAGTTCTTGGCGAAGCAGACCGGGTCGTCCCAGGGCAGGCAGGTAGGTTGAGGGGAACCAGCAGAGGTCAGTAGGCCTCCCTCCTCCAGCTGGGTCAGGGGCATGCTCTCAAACACAAACTGTCTGACCACTCTCTCCACCTCCGGCCAGCTCAGAGACTCTGTAAAGACACCCATCAGAATAACACAGGAGGTTGTTGGCAATTTCATTGGGGAGGACGGGCTCGTGGTACTGGCTGGAGCGTAATAGGTGGAATTCCATTTGCTTCGTTCCAGCCATTATTATGAGCCGTCCTCCCCTCAGAAGCCTCCACTGCAGAACACCACACACTTATGCTGAATCCCAAATCAAGATCTGATGCATTCTGATAGGTATAGAGCTATATGGTATAGAGCTATATGGTATAGAGCTATATGGATAGGTATAGAGCTATATGGTATAGAGCGATATGGTATAGAGCTATATGGTATAGAGCTATATGGATAGGTATAGAGCTATATGGTATAGAGCTATATGGTATAGAGCTATATGGATAGGTATAGAGCTATATGGTATAGAGCTATATGGTATAGAGCTATATGGATAGGTATAGAGGTATATGGTGTAGAGCGATATGGTATAGAGCTAGCTATATGGATAGGTATAGAGCTATATGGTATAGAGCTATATGGTACAGAGCGATATGGTATAGAGCTATATGGTATAGAGCTATATGGATAGGTATAGAGCTATATGGTATAGAGCTATATGGTATAGAGCTATTTGGTATAGAGCTATATGGATAGGTATAGAGCTATATGGTGTAGAGCGATATGGTATAGAGCTATATGGTATAGAGCTATATGGATAGGTATAGAGCTACAGTGGGGAGAACAAGTATTTGATACACTGCTGATTTTGCAGGTCTTCCACATACAAAGCATGTAGAGGTCTGTAATTTTTATCATAGGTACACTTCAACTGTGAGAGACGGAATCTAAAAAAAAATCCAGAAAATCACATTGTATGATTTTTAAGTAATTAATTAGCTTCACGTTTGGGATGGTGTTCTTCGGCTTGCAAGCGTCCACCCTTTTCCTCCAAACATAAAGATGGTCATTATGGCCAAACAGTTCTATTGTTGTTTCATCAGACCAGAGGACATTTCTCCAAAAAGTACGATCTTTGTCCCCATTTGCAGTTGGCTTTTTTATGGTCGTTCTGGAGCAGTGGCTTCTTCCTTGCTGAGCGGCCTTTCAGGTTATAGGACTCGTTTTACTGTGGACATAGATACTTTTGTACCTGTTTCCTCCAGCATCTTCACAAGGTCATTTGCTGTTGTTGGGGATTGATTTGCACTTTTCGCACCAAAGTATGTTCATCTCTAGGAGACAGAACGGGTCACCTTCCTGAGCGGTATGACGGCTGTGTGGTCCCATGGTGTTTATACTTGTGTACTATTGTTTGTACAGATGAACGTGGTACCTTTACGCGTTTGAAAATTGCTCCCAAGGAATAACCAGACTTGCGGAGGTCTACTATTTTTTTTCTGAGGTCTTGGCTGATTTCTTTTGATTTTCCCATGATGTCAAGCAAAGAGGCACTGAGTTTGAAGATAGACCTTGAAATACATCCACAGGTACACCTGCAATTGACTCAAATTATGTCAATTAGCCTATCAGAAGCTTCTAAAGCAATGACATCATTTTCTGGAATGTTCCAAGCTGTTTAAAGGCACAGTCAACTTAGTGTATGTAAACTTCTGACCCACTGGAATTGGGATACAGCGAATTATAAGTTAAATAATCTGTCTCTAAACAATTGTTGAGAAAATTACTTGTGTCATGCACAATGCAGATGTCCTAACTGACTTGCCAAAACTATAGTTTGTTAACAATAAATTTGTGGAGTGGTTGAAAAACGAGTGTATGTAAACTTCCGACTTCAACTGTATACAGCTATATGGTATATGGTCTATGGTATATGTTGAAAACTTGATTCAGTCTAGGGGAAGTAATTACCATATATTTTTTAACCCTATCAGATTCTTCAGATCTTGAGGAATGCCTAGAGAGTAGGAGGTAGGGGTCTATCTGGAATTCAGCATTTCACTCTGCTGATCTAACAGAGCACCACATTGGTAGTGATAGTACAGGATGGAACCTCTCCTTCCTCATGAAGTAGCCCACAGCTCAGACTCTCTCAGACTATTTATTCAGTTTAACTCTCCGTCTCCTCTCTCTAACATCATGGAGAATGTATTCATCCCACCAGCCAGTAGCAGCAGCGACCCACTGGGCACACACTGGTTGAATCAACGTTGTTTACACATCGTGGAATAGACGTTGAATTGACGTCTGTGCCCAGTGGGTGTCTCACCCCAGCCCAGAACCAACCAGCCAGGGTGATCATTTAACAGCATCCCACCATCTGTTGGTCTTTAGTGGGACTGTGCTCTGTAATTACCAAGACTAAATACAGGTTGGGCTGCAATAATAACACTACTCAGCGCACCTGAGCCACAATGCAATCTGGCTATCACGCTAAATTGGTCTGCATAAAATTCCATAGGCTATAAAAAACGCAGAGCTGTGAGCTGAGAGTGTGTGTCTGTGTGGTGTGTGCGTGTCTGTGTGTGTGTGATTTGTATATGCATGTGTGTGTGTGTGTGGTGTGTGGCTGTGTGTGAGTATGTGGTGTGGTGTGTGTGTGTCTGTGTGAGTGTGCATGGCTGTGTGTAAGTGTGTCTATGTGGCTGTGTGTGTCTGTGTGTGTGTTCTCTCCTCACCGTCGGTGCAGTAGTGTGTGTGTGTGTGTGTTCTCTCCTCACCGTCGGTACAGTAGTGTGTGTGTGTGTGTTCTCTCCTCACCGTCGGTGCAGTAGTGTGTGTGTGTGTGTGTTCTCTCCTCACCGTCGGTTCAGTAGTGTGTGTGTGTGTTCTCTCCTCACCGTCAGTGCAGTAGTGTGTGTGTGTGTGTGTGTTCTCTCCTCACCGTCGGTGCAGTAGTGTGTGTGTGTGTTCTCTCCTCACCGTCGGTGCAGTAGTGTGTGTGTGTGTGTGTGTGTGTGTGTTCTCTCCTCACCGTCGGTGCAGTAGTGTGTGTGTGTGTTCTCTCCTCACCGTCGGTGCAGTAGTGTGTGTGTGTGTGTGTGTGTGTGTGTGTGTGTGTTCTCTCCTCACCGTCAGTGCAGTAGTGTGTGAGCTCCTGGATGCGGGCCAGTCTGGTTCTATTTCCACTCAGGGGGCGGACAGAGCGGAGAAGATTCCACACCGGAGTGTTTCTCATCATCTCTGTCTCTGTCTTCACCGCATCAACGCTGTTATGGACCTGCTACAACACAACACATCCCTCAGAGACCGTACCTGGAGGATACAGCTGCTGCTAATTACAGAGCCTGTGTGTGTATGTGCGTGTGCCTGTGTGTGTGCGTGTGTGTGTGTGTGTGTGTGTGTGTGTGTGTGTGTGTGTGTGTGTGTATGTGTGTGTGTGTGTGTGTGTGTCTCTCACAGGCAGGTGGTGCAGTCTCAGGGCTCTCTCGTCATGACAGTTGATCAGTAGAGGTCTCTGGTGCTCAGTCTTCTGCTGGGTGTTCTCCACAGCACCAAACGTCTCCCTCAACGTCTACCAATAAATACATCATGCTCTATGTTACGCAGGTCTATACATTGATTGGGAAAAAACATGAGGAACGGGGAACAATCCCCCAATAAAAACAATCCCCTACCCGGTTAGTTCCTCTTTAGAGTGAGAGTTTGATATCACAAATTGATTTAAATAAAAAATCTTTATACTCTCTTTGGATAATTCATTCCAATCATTTAAAAGTTAACAGCAGGTATTTTGCATGTAAGTTTAAGTATTTTGATATGTTCACAAATCTACAAAACAGCCAATAATATTATCCTAATATTGAGTTGCCCCCCTTTGACATCAGAACAGTCTCGATTCGTCCGGGCCTGGACTCTACAAGGTGTGGAAAGCGTTCCACAGAGATGCTGGCCCATGTAGACTCCAATGCTTCCCACAGTTGTACCAAGTTGGCTGGATGTCCTTTGGGTGGGGGACCATTCTTGATAAACATTGGAAAGGGTGAAAAACCAGCAGCGTTGCAGTTCTTGACACACTCTAACCGGTGAATCTGGCACCTACTACCAAACCCCGTTCAAAGTCACTTCAATCTTTTGTCTTGCCCATTCACCCTCTGAATGGCACATACACAATCCATGTCTCAATTGTCTCAAGGCCTAAAAATCAGTTTTTAACCTGTTTCCTCCCCTTCATCTACACTGATTGAAGTGGATTTAACTAATGACATCCATAAGAAATCATTCCTTTCACCTGGATTCACCTGGTCAGGCTAGGTCATGGAAAGAGCAGGTGTTCTTAATGTTTTGTATACTCAGTGTATAATCTATAGTCTACAGAAACCATACTATACTGGGGAAACAGTATATCAGGTATAGAGGGTCAGGGTGTAGTCTACAGTAATGTAACCATACTATACTGGGGAAACAGTATAACAGGTATAGAGGGTCAGGGTGTAGTCTACAGTAATGTACCTTCTTCTCCTGGTCTGAGCGAGGCAGAGACATGACAGCAGACAGCATGTAGTCTGCCAGGCTCTTCTCCAGGCTGTACACTCCCTTCTCTGAGTCTGCTGTAGACAGGGGAGGGATGTCCTGCTCTGTGGCCACCACCTGAACACACACACACACACACACACACACACACACACACACACACACACACACACACACACACACACACACACACGCAAAGTCAACTAAAGGAGCTCAACCATTCATCCTCAGGAGTCTCTACTTATGTGTATATATAATGTCTGGAGAGTCTTTCATGTAAACTCTCATGTAAAAAGTGAAGGTATGGAGGAGAATGGTGTTTTCTCAACTATAATAATGACCCTTGAGGGAAAGACAATACACATGCAGTAATACAATGAAACCACATGGATTAAACCCAAACAGATCTGGGTTGAACAACTGTTGTCCTGGTTGACTGTAGTATGGTGATGATGGTTGGAGCCTACAGTGGAGGACCTGCTCCAGTGTAGTTTGAACAGAACAGAACCTGCTCCAGTGTAGTATGAACAGAACAGAACCTGCTCCAATGTAGTATGAACAGAACAGAACTTGCTCCAATGTAGTATGAACAGAACAGAACCTGCTCCAATGTAGTATGAACAGAACATGCTCCAATGTAGTACGAACAGAACAGAACCTGCTCCAATGTAGTTTGAACAGAACAGAACCTGCTCCAATGAAGTTTGAACAGAACAGAAAAGAAACCTGCTCCAATGTAGTTTGAACAGAACAGAACCTGCTCCAATGTAGAATGAACAAAACAGAACCTGCTCCAATGTAGTATGAACAGAACAGAAACCTGCTCCAATGTAGTTTGAAGGGAACAGAACCTGCTCCAATGTAGTTTGAACAGAACAGAACCTGCTCCAATGTAGTATGAACAGAACAGAACCTGCTCCAATGTAGTATGAACAGAACAGAACCTGCTCCAATGTAGTATGAACAGAACAGAACCTGCTCCAATGTAGTATGAACAGAACAGAACCTGCTTCAGTGTAGTATGAAGAGAACAGGACAGAACCTGCTCCAGTGTAGTATGAAGAGAACAGAACAGAACCTGCTCCAGTGTAGTTTGAACAGAACAGAACCTGCTCCAATGTAGCATGAACAGAACAGAACCTGCTCCAATATAGTATGAACAGAACAGAACCTGCTCCAATGTGGTATGAACAGAACCGAACTTGCTCCAATGTAGTTTGAAGGGAACAGAACCTGCTCCAATGTAGTTTGAAGGGAACAGAACCGGTTCCAATGTAGTTTGAACAGAACAGAACCTGCTCCAATGTAGTATGAACAGAACAGAACCTGCTCCAATGAAGTTTGAACAGAACAGAAAAGAAACCTGCTCCAATGTAGTTTGAACAGAACAGAACCTGCTCCAATGTAGAATGAACAGAACAGAACCTGCTCCAATGTAGTATGAACAGAACAGAAAAGAAACATGCTCCAATGTAGTTTGAACAGACCAGAACCTGCTCCAATGTAGTATGAACAGAACAGAACCTGCTCCAATGTGGTATGAACAGAATAGAACCTGCTCCAATGTAGTTTGAAGGGAACAGAACCTGCTCCAATGTAGTATGAACAGAACCTGCTCCAATGTAGTATGAACAGAACAGAACCTGCTCCAATGTAGTATGAACAGAACAGAACCTGCACCAATGTAGTATGAACAGAACAGAACCTGCTCCAATGTAGTATGAACAGAACAGAACCTGCTCCAATGTAGTATGAACAGAACAGAACCTGCTCTAATGTAGTTTGAAGGGAACAGAACCTGCTCCAATGTAGTATGAAGGGAACAGAATAGAACCTGCTCCAGTGTAGTATGAAAAGAACAGGACAGAACCTGCTCCAGTGTAGTATGAAGGGAACAGAACAGGACCTGCTTCAGTGTAGTATGAAGAGAACAGGACAGAACCTGCTCCAGTGTAGTTTGAACAGAACAGAACCTGCTCCAATGTAGCATGAACAGAACCTGCTCCAGTGTAGTTTGAACAGAACAGAACCTGCTCCAATGTAGTATGAACAGAACAGAACCTGCTCCAATGTGGTATGAACAGAACAGAACCTGCTCCAGTGTAGTTTGAACAGAACAGAACCTGCTCCAATGTAATTTGAACAGAACAGAACCTGCTCCAATGTAGAATGAACAGAACAGAACCTGCTCCAATGTAGTATGAACAGAACAGAAAATAAACATGCTCCAATGTAGTTTGAACAGACCAGAACCTGCTCCAATGTAGTATGAACAGAACAGAACCTGCTCCAATGTGGTATGAACAGAATAGAACCTGCTCCAATGTAGTTTGAAGGGAACAGAACCTGCTCCAATGTAGTATGAACAGAACAGAACCTGCTCCAATGTAGTATGAACAGAACAGAACCTGCACCAATGTAGTATGAACAGAACAGAACCTGCTCCAATGTAGTATGAACAGAACAGAACCTGCTCCAATGTAGTATGAACAGAACAGAACCTGCTCCAATGTAGTTTGAAGGGAACAGAACCTGCTCCAATGTAGTATGAAGGGAACAGAATAGAACCTGCTCCAGTGTAGTATGAAGAGAACAGGACAGAACCTGCTCCAGTGTAGTATGAAGGGAACAGAACAGGACCTGCTCCAGTGTAGTTTGAACAGAACAGAACCTGCTCCAATGTAGCATGAACAGAACAGAACCTGCTCCAGTGTAGTTTGAACAGAACAGAACCTGCTCCAATGTAGTATGAACAGAACAGAACCTGCTCCAGTGTAGTTTGAACAGAACAGAACCTGCTCCAATGTAGTTTGAACAGAACAGAACCTGCTCCAATGTAGTATGAACAGAACAGAACTTGCTCCAGTGTAGTTTGAACAGACCAGAACCTGCTCCAATGTAGTATGAACAGAACAGAACCTGCTCCAATGTGGTATGAACAGAATAGAACCTGCTCCAATGTAGTTTGAAGGGAACAGAACCTGCTCCAATGTAGTATGAACAGAACAGAACCTGCTCCAATGTGGTATGAACAGAACAGAACCTGCTCCAGTGTAGTTTGAACAGAACAGAACCTGCTCCAATGTAGTTTGAACAGAACAGAACCTGCTCCAATGTAGAATGAACAGAACAGAACCTGCTCCAATGTAGTATGAACAGAACAGAAAATAAACATGCTCCAATGTAGTTTGAACAGACCAGAACCTGCTCCAATGTAGTATGAACAGAACAGAACCTGCTCCAATGTGGTATGAACAGAATAGAACCTGCTCCAATGTAGTTTGAAGGGAACAGAACCTGCTCCAATGTAGTATGAACAGAACCTGCTCCAATGTAGTATGAACAGAACAGAACCTGCTCCAATGTAGTATGAACAGAACAGAACCTGCACCAATGTAGTATGAACAGAACAGAACCTGCTCCAATGTAGTATGAACAGAACAGAACCTGCTCCAATGTAGTATGAACAGAACAGAACAGGATCTGCTTCAGTGTAGTATGAAGAGAACAGGACAGAACCTGCTCCAGTGTAGTATGAAGAGAACAGAACAGAACCTGCTCCAGTGTAGTATGAACAGAACAGAACAGGACCTGCTTCAGTGTAGTATGAAGAGAACAGGACAGAACCTGCTCCAGTGTAGTTTGAACAGAACAGAACCTGCTCCAATGTAGCATGAACAGAACAGAACCTGCTCCAATATAGTATGAACAGAACAGAACCTGCTCCAATGTGGTATGAACAGAACCGAACTTGCTCCAATGTAGTTTGAAGGGAACAGAACCTGCTCCAATGTAGTTTGAAGGGAACAGAACCGGTTCCAATGTAGTTTGAACAGAACAGAACCTGCTCCAATGTAGTATGAACAGAACAGAACCTGCTCCAATGAAGTTTGAACAGAACAGAAAAGAAACCTGCTCCAATGTAGTTTGAACAGAACAGAACCTGCTCCAATGTAGAATGAACAGAACAGAACCTGCTCCAATGTAGTATGAACAGAACAGAAAAGAAACATGCTCCAATGTAGTTTGAACAGACCAGAACCTGCTCCAATGTAGTATGAACAGAACAGAACCTGCTCCAATGTGGTATGAACAGAATAGAACCTGCTCCAATGTAGTTTGAAGGGAACAGAACCTGCTCCAATGTAGTATGAACAGAACCTGCTCCAATGTAGTATGAACAGAACAGAACCTGCTCCAATGTAGTATGAACAGAACAGAACCTGCACCAATGTAGTATGAACAGAACAGAACCTGCTCCAATGTAGTATGAACAGAACAGAACCTGCTCCAATGTAGTATGAACAGAACAGAACCTGCTCTAATGTAGTTTGAAGGGAACAGAACCTGCTCCAATGTAGTATGAAGGGAACAGAATAGAACCTGCTCCAGTGTAGTATGAAAAGAACAGGACAGAACCTGCTCCAGTGTAGTATGAAGGGAACAGAACAGGACCTGCTTCAGTGTAGTATGAAGAGAACAGGACAGAACCTGCTCCAGTGTAGTTTGAACAGAACAGAACCTGCTCCAATGTAGCATGAACAGAACCTGCTCCAGTGTAGTTTGAACAGAACAGAACCTGCTCCAATGTAGTATGAACAGAACAGA
Organism: Oncorhynchus clarkii lewisi; assembly: GCF_045791955.1. Classification (NCBI taxonomy): domain Eukaryota; kingdom Metazoa; phylum Chordata; class Actinopteri; order Salmoniformes; family Salmonidae; genus Oncorhynchus; species Oncorhynchus clarkii. The sequence goes on from NW_027260951.1 coordinate 100,365, forward strand.
ACCTGCTCCAATGTGGTATGAACAGAACAGAACCTGCTCCAGTGTAGTTTGAACAGAACAGAACCTGCTCCAATGTAATTTGAACAGAACAGAACCTGCTCCAATGTAGAATGAACAGAACAGAACCTGCTCCAATGTAGTATGAACAGAACAGAAAATAAACATGCTCCAATGTAGTTTGAACAGACCAGAACCTGCTCCAATGTAGTATGAACAGAACAGAACCTGCTCCAATGTGGTATGAACAGAATAGAACCTGCTCCAATGTAGTTTGAAGGGAACAGAACCTGCTCCAATGTAGTATGAACAGAACAGAACCTGCTCCAATGTAGTATGAACAGAACAGAACCTGCACCAATGTAGTATGAACAGAACAGAACCTGCTCCAATGTAGTATGAACAGAACAGAACCTGCTCCAATGTAGTATGAACAGAACAGAACCTGCTCCAATGTAGTTTGAAGGGAACAGAACCTGCTCCAATGTAGTATGAAGGGAACAGAATAGAACCTGCTCCAGTGTAGTATGAAGAGAACAGGACAGAACCTGCTCCAGTGTAGTATGAAGGGAACAGAACAGGACCTGCTCCAGTGTAGTTTGAACAGAACAGAACCTGCTCCAATGTAGCATGAACAGAACAGAACCTGCTCCAGTGTAGTTTGAACAGAACAGAACCTGCTCCAATGTAGTATGAACAGAACAGAACCTGCTCCAGTGTAGTTTGAACAGAACAGAACCTGCTCCAATGTAGTTTGAACAGAACAGAACCTGCTCCAATGTAGTATGAACAGAACAGAACTTGCTCCAGTGTAGTTTGAACAGACCAGAACCTGCTCCAATGTAGTATGAACAGAACAGAACCTGCTCCAATGTGGTATGAACAGAATAGAACCTGCTCCAATGTAGTTTGAAGGGAACAGAACCTGCTCCAATGTAGTATGAACAGAACAGAACCTGCTCCAATGTGGTATGAACAGAACAGAACCTGCTCCAGTGTAGTTTGAACAGAACAGAACCTGCTCCAATGTAGTTTGAACAGAACAGAACCTGCTCCAATGTAGAATGAACAGAACAGAACCTGCTCCAATGTAGTATGAACAGAACAGAAAATAAACATGCTCCAATGTAGTTTGAACAGACCAGAACCTGCTCCAATGTAGTATGAACAGAACAGAACCTGCTCCAATGTGGTATGAACAGAATAGAACCTGCTCCAATGTAGTTTGAAGGGAACAGAACCTGCTCCAATGTAGTATGAACAGAACCTGCTCCAATGTAGTATGAACAGAACAGAACCTGCTCCAATGTAGTATGAACAGAACAGAACCTGCACCAATGTAGTATGAACAGAACAGAACCTGCTCCAATGTAGTATGAACAGAACAGAACCTGCTCCAATGTAGTATGAACAGAACAGAACAGGACCTGCTTCAGTGTAGTATGAAGAGAACAGGACAGAACCTGCTCCAGTGTAGTATGAAGAGAACAGAACAGAACCTGCTCCAGTGTAGTATGAACAGAACAGAACAGGACCTGCTTCAGTGTAGTATGAAGAGAACAGGACAGAACCTGCTCCAGTGTAGTATGAAGAGAACAGAACAGAACCTGCTCCAGTGTAGTATGAAGAGAATAGGACAGAACCTGCTCCAGTGTAGTATGAAGAGAACAGAACAGAACCTGCTCCAGTGTAGTTTGAACAGAACAGAACCTGCTCCAATGTAGCATGAACAGAACAGAACCTGCTCCAGTGTAGTTTGAACAGAACAGAACCTGCTCCAATGTAGTATGAACAGAACAGAACCTGCTCCAGTGTAGTTTGAACAGAACAGAACCTGCTCCAATGTAGTTTGAACAGAACAGAACCTGCTCCAATGTAGTATGAACAGAACAGAACTTGCTCCAGTGTAGTTTGAACAGAACAGAACCTGCTCCAATGTAGTTTGAACAGAACAGAACCTGCTCCAGTTTAGTATGAACAGACCAGAACCTGCTCCAATGATGTTTGTTCAGAACAGAAAAGAAACCTGCTCCAATGTAGTATGAAGGGAACAGAACAGGACCTGCTTCAGTGTAGTATGAAGAGAACAGGACAGAACCTTCTCCAGTGTAGTATGAAGAGAACAGAACAGAACCTGCTCCAGTGTAGTTTGAACAGAACAGAACCTGCTCCAATGTAGCATGAACAGAACAGAACCTGCTCCAATATAGTATGAACAGAACAGAACCTGCTCCAATGTGGTATGAACAGAACCGAACTTGCTCCACTGTAGTTTGAAGGGAACAGAACCTGCTCCAATGTAGTTTGAAGGGAACAGAACCTGCTCCAATGTAGTTTGAAGGGAACAGAACCTGCTCCAGTGTAGTATGAAGGGAACAGAACAGAACCTGCTCCAGTGTAGTATGAAAAGAACAGCACAGAACCTGCTCCAGTGTAGTATGAAGGGAACAGAACAGAACCTGCTCCAATGTAGTATGAAGAGAACAGGACAGAACCTGCTCCAGTGTAGCATGAACAGAACAGAACCTGCTCCAATGTAGTATGAACAGAACAGGACCTGCTCCAATATAGTATGAACAGAACAGAACCTGCTCCAGTGTAGTATGAACAGAACAGAACCTGCTCCAATGTAGTATGAACAGAACAGAACCTGCTCCAATGTAGTTTGAACAGAAAAGAAACCTGCTCCAATGTAGTTTGAAGGGAACAGAACAGAACCTGCTCCAGTGTAGTTTGAAGGGAACAGAACCTGCTCCAATGTAGTTTGAACAGAACAGAACCTGCTCCAATGTGGTATGAACAGATCCGAACTTGCTCCAGTGTAGTATGAAGGGAACAGAACAGAACCTGCTCCAGTGTAGTATGAAGGGAACAGAACCTACTCCAATGTAGTTTGAACAGAACAGAACCTGCTCCAATGTAGTATGAACAGAACAGAACCTGCTCCAATGTAGTATGAACAGAACAGAACCTGCTCCAATGTAGTTTGAACAGAACAGAACCTGCTCCAATGTAGTATGAACAGAACAGAACAGATCCAATGTAGTTTGAACAGAACAGAACCTGCTCCAGTGTAGTTTGAACAGAACAGAACCTGCTCCAATGTAGTTTGAACAGAACAGAACCTACTCCAGTGTAGTATGAAGGGAACAGAACAGAACCTGCTCCAGTGTAGTATGAAGAGAACAGAACAGAACCTGCTCCAATGTAGTATGAAGGGAACAGAACCTGCTCCAGTGTATTATGAAGGGAACAGAACCTGCTCCAGTGTAGTATGAAAGGAACAGAACAGAACCAGCTCCAGTGTAGTATGAAGGGAACAGAACAGAACCTGCTCCAATGTAGTTTGAACAGAACAGAACCTGCTCCAATGTAGTTTGAACAGAACAGAACCTACTCCAGTGTAGTATGAAGGGAACAGAACCTGCTGCAATGTAGTTTGAACAGAACATAACCTGCTCCAATGTAGTATGAAGGGAACAGAACCTGCTCCAGTGTAGTATGAAGGGAACAGAACCTGCTCCAGTGTAGTATGAAGGGAACAGAACAGAACCTGCTCCAGTGTAGTATGAAGGGAACAGAACCTGCTCCAATGTAGTATGAACAGAACAGAACCTGCTCCAATGTAGTATGAACAGAACAGAACCTGCTCCAATGTAGTTTGAACAGAACAGAACCTGCTCCAATGTAGTATGAACAGAACAGATCCAATGTAGTTTGAACAGAACAGAACCTGCTCCAGCATGCAGTGTAGTATGAGGGGAACAGAGGAGGCTTCAGGAGGAATCTGGTCCAGCAGGTCGTTATAGTAACGCATGTCCACATCAGTACTCAGAGCAGTCGGTTCAGGGTCTGCTGGGACAACAACAGACATCAGCTCCCTGGGTTAGGGTCAATTCACTTTCATTCAGCTATCAGTTAACTGTAATCATTTACTTGATCAACTGTCCTCCAGTGTGTTTGTGAAGCTGTAGAATACCTGGAGTGGTTTCCTCTTGGGCTTGTCTCTTCTTGGACCCAGGTGTCTGAGGCGTTGTGGTCTGAACCGTCTGAGATATGACAGAAAATATTCCTCAACATTTCTGCTACATGTAGAAACAGAAAACAGGCCTACATGAAATAAAGACAGTATTGTGTATATTCAGTATGGTTTCCTACTCCATCCACCAGTCAGTTCATCCTGTGTGTGCATGCATGTGTTTCTGGTACAGTACCTCTGCAGGGCTGTCCTGGGTGGTGCGTGCCACAGCCCTGGGGACAGACGGCACCTGGACCAGTCTCATGTTGTTCAGGTAGTGTTGATGCTGTCTCCTCCAGTCCAGACAGTCATAGATCAGACAAGCCACGTCTTCAAACAGACGTGTCCCAAACCCAAGCTACAACACAACATATTAACATGGCATTTTAAGTACATTATATAAAATAATCATAATTAAAGAAAGACCCACACACTGCTCTTGTCAATGTTTATTGCTTAGGTGTCAGACTCTCGGCCTTCTCGTCAGAAGACGAAGAAGAAGAAGAAGAAGAAGAGGAAGATGAAGGAAGAGGAGGAACAGAAGAAGAAGAAGGAGCAGCAGCAGCAGAAGAAGCAGAAGAAGAAGAATCAGAAGAAGCAGAAGGAGCAGCAGAAGAAGAATCAGAAGAAGAAGAAGAAGAAGAAGGAGCAGCAGCAGCAGAAGAATCAGAAGAAGAAGAAGGAGCAGCAGAAGAAGAATCAGAAGAAGAAGAAGAAGAAGCAGCAGCAGCAGAAGAAGCAGAAGAAGGAGCAGCAGAAGAAGAAGGAGCAGCAGAATCAGAAGAATCAGAAGAAGAAGGCAAGGAAATCACCATAGCCTCTGGACTATCCTTGTCTTGTGGTGGCAGGATCTCTTTAGTGGTGTGACTGAGGCGGGCCACATCAAACAGCTTGGAGAATGCTGAGCCACTGTTTAGCACCCCTTCCAACTGACCCCAGAACTGCTCCTGTTGTCTTCTCCTAATGTTAGTCTCCGCGTCTACAGGAACACAATAGCAGCATTTAGCAACACAACTCATATTAAAATTAGATTGATTGAAAGATCAATACTGTACTGACAATATGAAATACTGTCAAATACCTCTGCTGTGTTTGATTCAGTTTACCCTGACTGTACAATGAAACCAGTGGAACAAAAGATTCAAGATCCCAGGCTAAATCAATCCAAACCTCACATTGATGCCACTCTATGTCTTACCCACATCCAGGGGTGTGTCATCACTCCCTTCCAGTGATCCCTCTGGCCGGTCTGGTCTCTGTGAGGTCAGCTTGATAACGTTGGACACATGGACCCCCAGGGAGTCCAGCACAGAGACCAGCTGAGCCTGCTGGAAGCCCACCACCAGGATGTAGTGCTGAGGACCATCGTCTGGCTCATCATCTAGACACACACACATGAAAGCATGAGAGAGAGAGAGAGAGAGAGAGAGAGAGAGAGAGAGAGAGAGAGAGAGAGAGGGAAAGAGAGAGAGAGCCAGAGAGAGAAAGAGAGAGAGAGAGAGAGAGAGAGAGAGAGAGAGAGAGAGAGAGAGAGAAAGAGAGAGAGAGAGAAAGAGAGCGAGAGAGAGAGAGAGAGAGAGAGAGAGAGAGAGAGAGAGAGAGAGAGAGAGAGAAAGAGAGAGAAAGAGAAAGAGAGAGACAGAAAGAGAGAGAGAGAAAGAGAGAGAGAGAGAGAGAGAGAGAGAGAGAGAGAGAGAGAGAGAGAGAGAGAAAGAGAGCGAGAGAGAGAGAGAAAGAGAGCGAGAGAGAGAGAGAACCTCCCAGTCACCCCAACACAAAGTAACAACCAACCTCATACTAACAACCTAACAGTACTGCTATACTGTATGTGTGATGATTGAGACAGAGTAGACTTCTCACCTATATACTTGTTGGTCTCATCCTCCTCGCCCCTCTTTTTCAGCTTGGTGTCCTTGGTTGGGGCGCTGGGCTCTGCCCCTTTCTTTCCCTTGTCACCTTTGGCGGCAGGCTTGGCACCCCCTTTGTCTTTGGTTGGGGAGGCATTGCCAGCCTTGCCCTTACCCTTCTCCTCAGCAGCCTGGGAGAGAGTGGATTAAACTAAAGTGGTGCTAATACTGCATACTGCGGTTCAAATCCGGGTCTCCTCTGTGAAGGAAGCGTTAGCCTGCTGAGTTGAAGCCTAGGCATTAACAGGTAGCGCAGGCTAGTCTTCATGTCTCAGACAAGGTTTCTTATCACCCATGTTACAATATTACTATAACTCTGACTCTATCTGACAATAACACTTCAAAAGATTCTCTAGGAAAGCTGACTGTTGCCAGGGCGATAAGACGACTGATGATTGTTGATGGCTGTCAGGAGTTCCTTCCTACCCTCATCTCTGTGGCTCTCTTCTGCTGGTCGTTGGCCTTGACTCCCAGGAGCTGGAACTTGAGCAGTTTACCCAGCAGGTCACAGGGCAGCTCCTCTCCTGCATCCAGCAGGACCTTGGCTGCCTCCATCACCTTCATAGACAAACAACATACTTGATGTAGAATAGACAGAGACTGAGTAATAGTTGTAATTTATTGGGCAAGACTCTTTCTTTGCTGCTTCGTAAATGTGTCTTTTGAAATGAATAGCCTATAGAGCACATTTTACTGAAAAATGGGTGCATTACATACCTCATAAAACATGGGTACATCCTTGGTCTTCTTGATTTTTGGGTTTCCCAGTTCATTGATCTGTGAAGCATTTCATTCATTGGTTGATATACACTTGACTGTGAACAATCAGACTTTGTGTTACTGACCTTTTCTAGGGTGGTGTCCCAGGTGACCACGCTGAAGAGCCTGCGAAGGGGCTGCTGTACGGCCAGCAGCAGAGCACCGGTCAGCTCCTCATCCTCCAGCCTCTCTCCCACCACCAGAGAAATGCTGGCCTTCCAAGTCTCCTAGCATCATCATCATCAGACAACACTGATCAGTGAAGAACAACAACATAGCCAAGTGGCAAGTGAAGTCACTCCCTGCTTGTGTAGCTGGCCCCTTAAAGTTTAGTGTGTTTAAATAGCGTTTCACTAGCTAGATATCTAGCTAAAGATAGCAAGCTGTTAACGTTCCCTACCTCCTCAAATGGTGCATTAGTGAGTCCAGTTTCCCAACCTTTGTTTCCAACTGCCGTTGCACCAGCAGCAGACACTGTCCCGCTTTTCACTCTTTTTGGTGGCATTTCCTTACCGTTTTCGGAGAGAAACTGACCTATTGACTTGAATCAAATTGCATTATATTATGAAATCTCTTGAACTTAACGTAAACTAAAACAGCCACTTCCAGCTGTTAGCTTGCTAGCTGACGTTAGCTAGCATGGCTCTTCTGTGTACAGTCCCCTGACGCTTCGGTTGCTCTTAGCAACAGGTTGAAGGGGCGGGTCATCAGTCATGCAAAATGACATCTTAACTTTTAATTGTATTTATTTATTAATTTATTAAACAAATTGCCAAAAGACGCACTACTGAATATACCACTATTAATAGAAATCCACGTTCAACTCCCAACACAAAAGACACAGAGACCACATTTAATCAATTATTTTTATCCGTTTTTTTTCATACAATCATAAGGAGTGACATGGAGAAAAACGCTTTGCATAGAGTGAAGCTCTGACAAAGACACAGCCTCGAACCCCCCAGCAGACAGTAGTATCTAATCCTAGAGTCCTGCCGGTCACAGGACCAGACAGGCAGACAGCCAGCCAGAGAGGAACAGGCACAACATTCCATTACAAAAAGGTGAGAACAACTGAAACATGGATGCAACTTTCAAATTGGTCACAATTGGTGATAATATATATATATATATATGCATGTTGTGTTGTAGTTAAAGTGTTTCTGTGAGTAAAGAAGTAGTGGGTTGGTGTGATGGGCTATCGGTCGGTTACTCAGTGACGGTGGTGAATGTGAAGACCATGGAGTTGAGAGACCGAGACTTGGATGAATAGAGTCAAAAGCTCCAATTAAAGCCCCAAAACATTGGTACATTCAGTGCAGATCAGGGTCTCCAACCTTTTCTGACATTAGATCTACTCATTTCTTACTAGATTTTAAAATAGGCCCATTCTTCTCCTCTCCCCTGCAACTCTTCTCCGGATCCTTGATACAAAAGAGAAAGTAGTGCAGTGTATTTTCTGTCAACATACCTGGTAAAATAACGATTAACAAACAACTCTAAAATCAGAGATTTGTTGTCAGTGTTGCTTTTCCTGCTTTTAGAATTTTTTTCACTTTCAAAATTACAAATGTTCATGGAAACAACTAAATGGGATGTTCTGAGTCCATGTCACTTGTTAAATCCCCTCTGAGGACAATTTAGGTCTGGAAGAAAACTAACAAATGTAGATATCTGTGTGTAATTTTCCTGTAATTGCGCATCTGAGTGAGGAATGTGCCAGTCTAGCAATGGTTCCATACTGCTGCGCATTTCATGGCAAAGTTTTCAAATAACAGATACTCATTATATACTTCTGAAGGGTAAGCCTACTTGCAATAAATATTTAATTGAAAAGGTTTTAGGGAAAGTATTTCTGTCAACTCACATGATGGTTTATCACGTCAACTGGCTGGAGTGATGGACAAACGCGCGCACCACTCAGACAGACAGGGGCAATGTTGCTGGGAATTCATTGGCAGACAGAGAAACGTGTACGTAAAAAGTTATAAGAACTTCTTACAAGCCATCCCAGGACATGTACAGTATTCCCATCCACTACAAGACCATGGTGCATACCTACGAAACACCAAGAGAAACTTCCCCTCCCTAGCTTCAGTCTTTCAGTCTAAACTACACCAGAACCCGTCCCACCTAGCTACAATTTATTAAGATGAATGCACTAACTGTAAATCGCTCTGGATCAGAGCGTCTGATTTATTACTAAAATGTCAAAATAATAAAAAATAAAATACATGTAATGCCACTGTGTACTTCCCTTTCTTTTAGTATGTTTTTACCGTAAAACATGTCATATATCTGCCCTCAGTCTCTCACTGGCCCTGGGATGATGGAAGAGAATGCAGGAAGTTGTTCTATTTCAGTCCCTTACATTCTGTTAGCTACATTCCACAGTCTCGGGACGTGATGGTGGCTGGGTGGGGTCACAGCCCTGAAACAAAGACATTGGGCGCGTTTCATGTCATCGTTATTGCAGTCGACACACTGCTCAGATGATAGTCCCTCACAACGTCTGGAAAAGTATTTACCTTCTGTCAACTCACATGATGGTTTATCACGTTTATCAGGAAGGTGTTCTATATCACATTAATATGATATACATATAATATGGTAATCGGCTAAAATGCTCAGCAGCAGCGCGACTGCAATAAAGCGCGACCTGGAACGCACCCTGAGAGTAGAATATGGTGGTATCAGAAGGCAGACTAAGGCCTTCTGACTAAGGCAGAGTATGAAGTGAAAAACACGACAAATATGTGTTTCTATAACTCTTCCTTCATATTCTCATTACTCCTCGTCTTAAAACTTCCTAGTACTGTAGATACGTCTATAAAATATATTTTTTCCCCTCACTTGAAAACTGACATTCCACCCATCAAAACAGTCAGTGTAATAGCATACCATGGGCACCTGTGCTTATATATGACTTCAACATGTTCTCTGTCACAAGTCTCTATAAAGCTTTAAATGTCCCTTGACCTTACCATCACCCACACACAGATCACATTATAATTGCATGATGTAAGCCTGTGTGTGTGTGTGTGTGTGTGTGTGTGTGTGTGTGTGTCTCTCGACATGCAGGTTGTTAATCACCATGTTTTACTTTCATTATCATGGTCATACAAACATCTGTCATTATACGATGTTATATCGGGGGTCCCAAACCCTATTGAAATAGGAACACATCAAACCAACGTATTCAATTAGGTGGCAATCAGGATAATAAGTAGAAGCAAGTTAAAAACAAAGAGCAACAACCAAACATGAGGGATTTGAAAAGTTCAGATCACCCTCTACTCTGGCAGTGTAGGTCAATGATAAAGTGACGATGACAATCAACATACTTGCAAGCAATGAAAAGAGCTAAAACACTGAAAGAGTGTGTGAGAGCTTGTGTCTAACATTATGGGAAAGCCAACTCAATGTAATGTCTTTATCGAAACAATCCCTAGCTGAGTTTGGTTATCCGTGCTGATAGCTTGCCCTGAAGTCTGGTAAGAATGAGGCAGCCGTTTAGATTTGACGAGTCATCGAGAGAAAAAACCACACATTTAAGCGCATCATCATCGTGATATCAGTCTGTACATTCAAAAAACATATCGTTGTTTGTGGCCGTTACAAAATGCATTTTGCAGATAGATGAACAGCCTGTAGAGAGATCCAAGTTCAGCTTCACCACACAAACACCATCGCATCACGATAGGCTCCTTCAGTGTTCTGTTCTAGAACACACCTGTCAGAGGGTTCAACAAGCTCAGGTCACAAAGCTGCCTGGACCTTGATTGGTTGGTTCTCTTTCCCAGACAGGACAGGAGGCGTGGCCACAGCAGCTGAAGAGCACCTGTATTGTCTTCCTTCATCTCTTCCTCTCTCCTCTCATCCCCTTCTCCAGGAGCAACACTATCCTGTGATGTCGGCCTCAGCCTCTCAGAGGAGAGATGTCCTGTGATGTCGGCCTCAGCCTCTCAGAGGAGAGATGTCCTGTGATGTCGGCCTCAGCCTCTCAGAGGAGAGATGTCCTGTAATATCGGCCTCAGCCTCTCAGAGGAGAGATGTCCTGTGATGTCGGCCTCAGCCTCTCAGAGGAGAGATGTCCTGCGATGTCGGCCTCAGCCTCTCAGAGGAGAGATGTCCTGCGATGTCGGCCTCAGCCTCTCAGAGGAGAGATGTCCTGCGATGTCGGCCTCAGCCTCTCAGAGGAGAGATGTCCTGTGATGTCGGCCTCAGCCTCTCAGAGGAGAGATGTCCTGCGATGTCGGCCTCAGCCTCTCAGAGGAGAGATGTCCTGCGATGTCGGCCTCAGCCTCTCAGAGGAGAGATGTCCTGTGATGTCGGCCTCAGCCTCTCAGAGGAGAGATGTCCTGTGATGTCGGCCTCAGCCTCTCAGAGGAGAGATGTCCTGTGATGTCGGCCTCGGCCTCTCAGAGGAGAGATGTCCTGTGATGTCGGCCTCGGCCTCTCAGAGGAGAGATGTCCTGTGATGTCGGTCTCAGCCTCTCAGTGAGATAAAGCAGCTTTGGTTTTGCTCTCCAGGAAAAGCTCGACCACCACCTTCCTTACGTGACTCCACTGGAAATCCGTATTTGAAATAATAAAACGTGATGAGCCAGTTGGAGTCTCACTCCAGGTCTTGGTTTTTGTTCCTTCATTGTGCGATTGGTTGGAGGCTTACGAGTCCATCTCTCCCATTGGTTTATTGGAGTAACAAGGGTGTGAGTGATAGGGTGCTCTCCTTTGGTTTGTGTTGGCAGTGTGTCTAAGTGACCTTAACCGTCACAGTTAACCATGGCGTTGTGCAGGGGTCATGCCCTCTGATACACATCGGTCTATTCTCCTCTGTTCAGCTCACTTCAGGAAGGTGAGTGTGTATAAAGATACAACAGGGTGCCAGACAGACAAGACAGTCATCCCCTTGAACCCCTTGGGTTCCTCTACCTCTGTGATACTACAGTTCAGAGGTCAGGGTCAAAGGTTGTAGGAGGAGTCGGGGTTAAAGGATAAAGGTGATAGGGGTCATCACTCCAGGCCGAAGGTGCTGGTCTCTTCCACGGCAGTGAGCATCTTCTCGTGCAGCATGGAGAAGGATGGATATGGAGGGAGGTCCAGCCGGTTGAAACAGGTGTGAGCCCTGGGGAGGAGACAACCGCAAACACAGTGAAAACAACAACAACAACAATATACTTCAGTCTGAATAATACCTTTACATACATTATACTCAAAGTAGTTAGTTCCCTTGGCCTTACAAGTGTAGTTAGTTCCCTTGGCCTTACAAGTGTAGTTAGTTCCCTTGGCCTTACAAGTGAAGTTAGTTCCCTTGGCCTTACAAGTGAAGTTAGTTCCCTTGGCCTTACAAGTGTAGTTAGTTCCCTTGGCCTTACAAGTGTAGTTAGTTCCCTTGGCCTTACAAGTGTAGTTAGTTCCCTTGGCCTTACAAGTGAAGTTAGTTCCCTTGGCCTTACAAGTGAAGTTAGTTCCCTTGGCCTTACAAGTGAAGTTAGTTCCCTTGGCCTTACAAGTGTAGTTAGTTCCCTTGGCCTTACAAGTGAAGTTAGTTCCCTTGGCCTTACAAGTGAAGTTAGTTCCCTTGGCCTTACAAGTGTAGTTAGTTCCCTTGGCCTTACAAGTGTAGTTAGTTCCCTTGGCCTTACAAGTGTAGTTAGTTCCCTTGGCCTTACAAGTGTAGTTAGTTCCCTTGGCCTTACAAGTGTAGTTAGTTCCCTTGGCCTTACAAGTGAAGTTAGTTCCCTTGGCCTTACAAGTGAAGTTAGTTCCCTTGGCCTTACAAGTGTAGTTAGTTCCCTTGGCCTTACAAGTGAAGTTAGTTCCCTTGGCCTTACAAGTGAAGTTAGTTCCCTTGGCCTTACAAGTGTAGTTAGTTCCCTTGGCCTTACAAGTGAAGTTAGTTCCCTTGGCCTTACAAGTGAAGTTAGTTCCCTTGGCCTTACAAGTGTAGTTAGTTCCCTTGGCCTTACCAGTGAAGTTAGTTACCTTGGCCTTACAAGTGTAGTTAGTTCCCTTGGCCTTACAAGTGTAGTTAGTTCCCTTGGCCTTACAAGTGTAGTTAGTTCCCTTGGCCTTACAAGTGTAGTTAGTTCCCTTGGCCTTACAAGTGTAGTTAGTTCCCTTGGCCTTACAAGTGTAGTTAGTTCCCTTGGCCTTACAAGTGTAGTTAGTTCCCTTGGCCTTACAAGTGTAGTTAGTTCCCTTGGCCTTACAAGTGTAGTTAGTTCCCTTGGCCTTACAAGTGAAGTTAGTTCCCTTGGCCTTACAAGTGTAGTTAGTTCCCTTGGCCTTACAAGTGTAGTTAGTTCCCTTGGCCTTACAAGTGTAGTTAGTTACCTTGGCCTTACAAGTGTAGTTAGTTCCCTTGGCCTTACAAGTGTAGTTAGTTCCCTTGGCCTTACAAGTGTAGTTAGTTCCCTTGGCCTTACAAGTGAAGTCAGCACAGTAGTTTACCTGGGTAGAGAGGTAACTTTGCCCCATTTCTCCACACAGAACCTGCGGGGTCCGTTGCTGCCTCGGAGAGAGGCGAAACCCTCGTAGGGAATACTGGAGGTACCCGTCACAAACTAACAGAACAGAAAGAAGAAGGTCGCTGTTACTCACTGTGTGTGTGTGTGTTTGTGTGTTTGTGTGTGTGTGTGTGTGTGTGTCTATGTGTGTGTGAATGTGTGTTTGTTTGTGTGTATGTTTGTGTGTATGTGTTTGTTTGTATGTGTGTGTGTGTTTGTTTGTATAAGTGTGTGTGTTTGTTGGTATGTGTGTGTGTGTTTGTTGGTATGTGTGTGTTTGTACGTGTGTGTTTGTGTGTATGTGTTTGTTTGTGTCACGTTCTGACCTCTATTTCCTTTGTTTTGTATTTATTTAGTATGGTCAGGGCGTGAGTTGGGTGGGCAGTCTATGTTTGTTTTTCTATGTTTTGGGGCAGTTCTATGTTTTCGGCCTAGTATGGTTCTCAATCAGAGGCAGGTGTCATTAGTTGTCTCTGATTGAGAATCATACTTAGGTAGCCTGGGTTTCACTGTTTGTTTGTGGGTGATTGTTCCTGTCACTGTGTTTGTTGTCACAGGATAGGCTGTATAGGTTTTCACGTTCCGTTTGTTGTTTTGTAGAGTTAAGTTATTTCATGTATCGTTCAGTTTCCATTAATTAAAGAACATGAGTAACCACCACGCTGCGCTTTGGTCCGCTTCTTCTCCTCCTATAGACGAACACCGTTACAGAATCACCCACCACAACAGGACCAAGCGGTGTGGTAATGGGCAACGGAGAAAGCAGCAGCAGGAGCAGCGCGAGGAGGTATGGACATGGGAGGACGTTATGGACAGCAATGGCATGGGTTATACTACTTGGGAGGAGATCGACAGGTGGGCGGCCGACCCAGGGAGAGTGCCGGAGCCCGCCTGGGATTCGATGGAGCAGTGCGCGGAAGGCTATCAGAGAATGGAGTTGGCGAAGCAGGCACGGCGGCGCGGAAGGAAGCCCGAGAGGCAGCCCCAAAAATTTCTTGGGGGGGGGCTAACAGGGAGTATGGCTACGCCAGGTAGGAGACCTGGGCAGACTCCCTGTGCTTACCGGGGGGCTAGAGAGACCGGACAGGCACCGTGTTATGCAGTGGTGCGCACGGTGTCTCCAGTGCGGGTGCATAGCCCGGTGCGGTATATTCCAGCTCCGCGTGTCGGCCGGGCTAGATTGAGCGTCGAGCCTAATGCCATGAAGCCGGCTCTACGCAGCTGGTCCCCAGTGCGTCTCCTTGGGCCGGCTTACATGGCACCAGCCTTGCGCTCGGTGTCTCCGGTTCGCCTGCATAGCCCAGTGCGGGCTATTCCACCACGCCGCACTGGCAGGGCGACCGTGAGCATTCAACCAGGTAAGGTTGGGCAGGCTCGGTGCTCAAGAGCTCCAGTGCGCCTGCACGGTCCGGTCTTTCCAGTACCACCTCCACACCCCAGCCCTCCGGTAGCAGCTCCCCGCACAAGGCTTCCTGTGCGTGTCCTCGGCCCAGTACCACCAGTGCCAGCACCACGCATCAGGCCTACAGTGCGCCTCGCCTGTCCAGCACTACCAGAGCCTTCCTCCTCTCCAGCGCTGCCGGAGTCTCCCGCCTGTTCGGCGCTAGGAGAGCTACTCAGCCCAGCGCCGCCAGCGCCGCCCGTCTGCCCAGCGCCATCTGAGCCGCCCGTCTGCCCAGCGCCGCCCGTCTGCCCAACGCCGCCAGCGCCGCCCGTCTGCCCAACGCCGCCAGCGCCGCCCGTCTGCCCAGCGCCGCCAGCGCCGCCCGTCTGCCCAGCGCCGCCAGCGCCGCCCGTCTGCCCAGCGCCGCCAGCGCCGCCTGTCTGCCCAGCGCCGCCAGTGCCGCCCGTCTGCCCAGCGCCGCCAGTGCCGCCCGTCTGCCTAGCGCCGCCAGTGCCGCCCGTCTGCCCAGCGCCGCCAGTGCCGCCCGTCTGCCAGGAGCCGCCAATGCCGCCCGTCTGCCAGGAGCCGCCAGTGCCGCCCGTCAGCCAGGAGCCGCCAGTGCCGCCCGTCAGCCAGGGGCCGCCAGTGCCGCCCGTCAGCCAGGGGCCGCCAGTGCCGCCCGTCAGCCAGGGGCCGCCAGTGCCGCCCGTCAGCCAGGGGCCGCCAGTGCCGCCCGTCAGCCAGGGGCCGCCAGTGCCGCCAGTCAGCCAGGGGCCGCCAGTGCCGCCAGTCAGCCAGGGGCCGCCAGTGCCGCCAGTCAGCCAGGGGCCGCCAGTGCCGCCAGTCAGCCAGGGGCCGCCAGTGCCGCCAGTCAGCCAGGGGCCGCCAGTGCCGCCAGTCAACCAGGGGCCGCCAGTGCCGCCAGTCAGCCAGGTGCCGCCAGTCAGCCAGGGGCCGCTAGAGCCCCTCCGCCCGGAGCAGCTGCCCCTCCGTCCCGAGCAGCTGCCCCTCTGTCCCGAGCTGCTGCCGCCCCTCTGTCCCGAGCTGCTGCCGCCCCTCTGTCCCGAGCTGCTGCCGCCCCTCTGTCCCGAGCTGCTGCCGCCCCTCTGTCCCGAGCTGCTGCCGCCCCTCGGTCCCGAGCTACTGCCGCCCCTCTGTCCCGAGCAGCTGCCGCCCCTCTGTCCCGAGCTGCTGCCGCCCCTCTGTCCCGAGCAGCTGCCGCCCCTCTGTCCCGAGCAGCTGCTTCACCTCTGTCCCGAGCTGCCCCTCTGTCCCAAGCAGCCCCTCTGTCCAGTGGGGTCATTGAGAGGGGTGGGCATGGGGAGTAAGCCACGGAGGCGGACAATACGGCGGACTAAGACAATGGCGAAGTGGGGTCCGCGTCCCGCGCCAGAGCCGCCACCGCGGACAGACGCCCACCCAGACCCTCCCCTATAGGTCAAGGTTTTGCGGCCGGAGTCCGCACCTTTGGGGGGGGGTACTGTCACGTTCTGACCTCTATTTCCTTTGTTTTGCATTTATTTAGTATGGTCAGGGCGTGAGTTGGGTGGGCAGTCTATGTTTGTTTTTCTATGTTTTGGGTCAGTTCTATGTTTTCGGCCTAGTATGGTTCTCAATCAGAGGCAGGTGTCATTAGTTGTCTCTGATTGAGAATCATACTTAGGTAGCCTGGGTTTCACTGTTTGTTTGTGGGTGATTGTTCCTGTCACTGTGTTTGTTGTCACAGGATAGGCTGTATAGGTTTTCACGTTCCGTTTGTTGTTTTGTAGAGTTAAGTTATTTCATGTATCGTTCAGTTTCCATTAATTAAAGAACATGAGTAACCACCACGCTGCGCTTTGGTCCGCTTCTTCTCCTCCTATAGACGAACACCGTTACAGTTTGTATGTGTGTGTGTGTTTGTTTGTATAAGTGTGTGTGTTTGTTTGTATGTGTTTGTGTCTTTGTTTGTACGTGTGTGTTTGTACGTGTGTGTGTTTGTTTCTCTGTGTGTGTGTGTGTGTGTGTGCACCCCCACCTGTAGCAGCCTGAGTCTCTGCTCGTTGTTGAACCTCTCCACCGCCGCCCAGAACCAACGGATCACTATGTGGTTGTCATGGTAACCTGAGGGAGGCAGGAAAACAGACAGACAGACAGACATGAGTCACTCAGCAGCCTGGCCTTTCTCTCTGGTAGGCCTAGTTACTTCAGCTGTTCAACCAGACAGCTAGCTAGGGTATACTGGTATACAGTATACTGGCCTTTCTCTCTGGTAGGCCTAGTTACTTCAGCTGTTCAACCAGACAGCTAGCTAGGGTATACTGGTATATACTGGCCTTTCTCTCTGGTAGGCCTAGTTACTTCAGCTGTTCAACTAGACAGCTAGCTAGGGTATACTGGTATATACTGGCCTTTCTCTCTGGTAGGCCTAGTTACTTCAGCTGTTCAACCAGTCAGCTAGCTAGCTAGGGTATACTGTTATATACACTTCTTTCTGTAACAGCTCTTCCTAATTGGAAAGACATGTAAAAAACATTTCCTACTACATCTGAATGGAACAATGGACTATCTTTCCTGCTCCCTGAGACCCAGACAGCAGCTCAAAATGACATTATGAAAGGTGCAATACACAAAGTTATTGTCTGTGTCTTAAATGGCACCCTATTCCCTATGTAGTGCACTACATTTGACAAGAGCTGTGCACTATATAGGGAATAGGGTGTCATTTGGGCTCCCGGTCTCCCCTCTCCCGCAGTCTCGCCCTCTCCCCCTTGTTCATACCACCTCTGTAATCTGTGTTGCTCTTCCAGTCTGCCCCCCCCCCCCCCCCTGTCTCTCCCCTCTCCCCCTGTCTCTCCCCGTCTCCCCCTGTTCATACCTCCTCTGTAATCTGTGTTGCTCCTCCAGTCTGCCCCCTGTCTCTCACCCTGTCCTTTCCACATCTCCCCCTGTCTCTCCCCTCTCCCCCTGTCTCTCCCCTCTCCCCCTGTCTCTCCCCTCTCCCCTGTCTCCCCCAGTCTCTTCCTCTCCCCCTGTTCATACCTCCTCTGTAATCTGTGTTGCTCCTCCAGTCCACCAGGTCTATCTCAGCGGTGCCAGCTATCACCAGCTCCAGCTCCCTGGCATCGAACACTGACACCAGCCTGGAATCCACCACCTGCATGACACAGCACAGGGCATCCAGGCTACAAACCACGACCACAACCTTTGTGGTCCTTTGTATCCCAGTTGGTAGAGGCTGATGTTTGTAACAGTGCTGGGTTAGAGTCCCAGCACCACCCATATGTAAACTGTATACACGCATGACTGTAAGTCGCTCTGGATAAAACAGTCTGTTAAATGGCATGTATTATTATTACAAACACAACTAAAACAAACTCCATCCCATTATACAGCCTTCCTATCACATCCTATCACACACAGCCTTCAGCTACATCTTGCCCAATTTGAATTCAGTTGTTGTTGATGTCTGTGAGCAGGAAGTTGCCCCAGTGTGTATGATGATACTGCTGAGTCTACATTTATCAGAATCTGTACAGGAGATGCTAGAGGGGATATTTTATTCAGAAAGTCCTTGTTCTAGATCGTACCTCATAGAAGCCCCGGACCAGACTCTCTGTCTGCTGAACCACTCCTCTCTCAATACGCCACTTCACCATGCGCTCAATGTACTCCTTCTTATTCTTCTCTGACACTGGGATGTTGGCCCCGCCCGGCTTCAGCTCTCTCTCTGTGATCTACACACACAGTACATACACGTGAGCCTTATAACTTACACACACACACGCACGCACGCACGCACACACGCACACACACACACACACACACACACACACACACACACACACACACACACACACCTGTCCGAACACCTCCTCATTGACAGTGAAGGTGAGGTCCAACATGTCCTCGATGTCGTTGTCCTTCATCCACTGGAGACTCTGATGGAACTCCTCATCCAGATACTCCAGATCACTCAGCTCACATAGGCTATAGAATAGTAGAGCAGAGTAGAATAGAGTAGAGTAGAATGGAGTGGAGTAGAGTGGAATAGAGTGGAATAGAGTGGAATATAATAGTAGAGCAGAGTAGAATAGAGTAGAGTAGAGAATAATAGAGTAGAGTAAAATAGAGTAGAGCAGATTAGAGTAGAATAGAGTAGAATGGAGTGGAGTAGAGTAGAGTAAAATAGAGTCGAGCAGAGTAGAGTAGAATATAGTATAATAGAGCATAGTAGAGTAGAGCAGAATAGAGCAGAGTAGAATAGAGTAGAGTAAAATAGAGTAGAGTAAAATAGAGTAGAGTAGAATAGAGTAGAGTAAAATAGAGTAGAGTAAAATAGAGTAGAGTAGAGTAGAGTAGAATAGAGTAGAGTAAAATAGAGTAGAGTAGAATAGAATAGAGTAGAATAGAGTAGAGTAGAATAGAGTAGTGTATAATGGAGTAGAATAGAGTAGAATAGAGTGGAGTAGAATAGAGTAGAGTAGAATATAGTATAATAGAGTAGAGTAAAATAGAGTAGAATAGAATATAGTATAATAGAGTAGAGCAGAGTAGAGTAGAGCAGAATAGAGTATAATAGAGTAGAGTAGAGTAGAGCAGAATAGAGTATAATAGAGTAGAGCAGAATAGAGTAGAGTAGAATAGAGTAGAGTAGTGTAGAGTAGAATGGATTTAGGCAGGAGGTCAGTGAACTCTACTAATCTACATAACCACATGTCTGGTACAGTCTTAAAATATCTAAAAAATACTCTCTAGTTATATAGTATAAAGCCCTATATTCAACACTGGACCTCAAAGCCTGTTCCACAGCTGTTTTCATTGTTCCCCTGTAATCAGGGACTGATTTAGACCTGAGACACCAGGTGTGTGCAATTAACGATCATGTAGAGCAGAAAACTAGCAGGCGCTGGACCCTGTAGGGTAAGAGTTGAATACCCCTGGTGTATTGCTAGAATTAGACAGTCCAGGTGGTGGAGACGTACATGCGCAGCAGGCCCTTATAGAAGGGTCGAGTGAAGAAGGCATCCAGTAGGTATTGGTGGATCAGAGCCAGGCCCAGGATACGCCCGCTGAAACGGAACCTGTACAGGGAAGGAGAGAGAGAGAAGATACTTAGATTACAAATGTTATTACCCAGGTCCCAGTATAGACAACAGATGGTATTACCCAGGTCCTAGTATACACAACATGGTATTACCCAGGTCCTAGTATAGACAACAGATGGTATTACCCAGGTCCTAGTATAGACAACAGGTGGTATTACCCAGGTCCTAGTATAGACAACAGATGGTATTACCCAGGTCCTAGTATAGACAACATGTTATTACCCAGGTACTAGTATAGACAACATGTTATTACCCAGGTCCTAGTATAGACAACAGATGGTATTACCCAGGTCCTAGTATAGACAACATGTTATTACCCAGGTCCGAGTATAGACAACAGATGGTATTACCCAGGTCCTAGTATAGACAACATGGTATTACCCAGGTACTAGTATAGACAACAGATGGTATTACCCAGGTCCTAGTATAGACAACATGTTATTACCCAGGTCCTAGTATAGACAACATGTTATTACCCAGGTCCTAGTATAGACAACAGGTGGTATTACCCAGGTCCTAGTATAGACAACATGTTATTACCCAGGTCCTAGTATAGACAACATGGTATTACCCAGGTTCTAGTATAGACAATAGATGGTATTACCCAGGTCCTAGTATAGACAACATGGTATTACCCAGGTTCTAGTATAGACAATAGATGGTATTACCCAGGTCCTAGTATAGACAACATGTTATTACCCAGGTCCTAGTATAGACAACATGGTATTACCCAGGTTCTAGTATAGACAATAGATGGTATTACCCAGGTCCTAGTATAGACAACATGGTATTACCCAGGTTCTAGTATAGACAATAGATGGTATTACCCAGGTTCTAGTATAGACAATAGATGGTATTACCCAGGTCCTAGTATAGACAATAGATGGTATTACCCAGGTCCTAGTATAGACAACAGATGGTATTACCCAGGTCCTAGTATAGACAACAGATGGTATTACCCAGGTCCTAGTATAGACAACAGATGGTATTACCCAGGTCCTAGTATAGACAACATGTTATTACCCAGGTCCTAGTATAGACAACAGATGGTATTACCCAGGTCCTAGTATAGACAACAGATGGTATTACCCAGGTCCTAGTATAGACAACAGATGGTATTACCCAGGTCCTAGTATAGACAACATGGTATTACCCAGGTCCTAGTATAGACAACATGTAATTACCCAGGTCCTAGTATAGACAACATGTTATTACCCAGGTCCTAGTATAGACAACATGTTATTACCCAGGTCCTAGTATAGACAACAGATGGTATTAACCAGGTCCTAGTATAGACAACAGATGGTATTACCCAGGTCCTAGTATAGACAACAGATGGTATTACCCAGGTCCTAGTATAGACAACATGGTATTACCCAGGTCCTAGTATAGACAACATGGTATTACCCAGGTCCTAGTATAGACAACATGTTATTACCCAGGTCCTAGTATAGACAACAGATGGTATTACCCAGGTTCTAGTATAGACAACATGTTATCACCCAGGTCCTAGTATAGACAACATGTTATTACCCAGGTCCTAGTATAGACAACAGATGGTATTACCCAGGTTCTTGTATAGACAACATGTTATCACCCAGGTCCTAGTATAGACAACATGTTATTACCCAGGTCCTAGTATAGACAACAGATGGTATTACCCAGGTCCCAGTATAAACAACATGTTATCACCCAGGTCCTAGTATAGACAACATGTTATTACCCAGGTCCTAGTATAGACAACAGATGGTATTACCCAGGTCCTAGTATAGACAACATGTTATTACCCAGGTCCGAGTATAGACAACAGATGGTATTACCCAGGTCCTAGTATAGACAACATGGTATTACCCAGGTACTAGTATAGACAACAGATGGTATTACCCAGGTCCTAGTATAGACAACATGTTATTACCCAGGTCCTAGTATAGACAACATGTTATTACCCAGGTCCTAGTATAGACAACAGGTGGTATTACCCAGGTCCTAGTATAGACAACATGTTATTACCCAGGTCCTAGTATAGACAACATGGTATTACCCAGGTTCTAGTATAGACAATAGATGGTATTACCCAGGTCCTAGTATAGACAACATGGTATTACCCAGGTTCTAGTATAGACAATAGATGGTATTACCCAGGTCCTAGTATAGACAACATGTTATTACCCAGGTCCTAGTATAGACAACATGGTATTACCCAGGTTCTAGTATAGACAATAGATGGTATTACCCAGGTCCTAGTATAGACAACATGGTATTACCCAGGTTCTAGTATAGACAATAGATGGTATTACCCAGGTTCTAGTATAGACAATAGATGGTATTACCCAGGTCCTAGTATAGACAATAGATGGTATTACCCAGGTCCTAGTATAGACAACAGATGGTATTACCCAGGTCCTAGTATAGACAACAGATGGTATTACCCAGGTCCTAGTATAGACAACAGATGGTATTACCCAGGTCCTAGTATAGACAACAGATGGTATTACCCAGGTCCTAGTATAGACAACAGATGGTATTACCCAGGTCCTAGTATAGACAATAGATGGTATTACCCAGGTCCTAGTATAGACAACAGATGGTATTACCCAGGTCCTAGTATAGACAACATGTTATTACCCAGGTCCTAGTATAGACAACAGATGGTATTACCCAGGTCCTAGTATAGACAACAGATGGTATTACCCAGGTCCTAGTATAGACAACATGGTATTACCCAGGTCCTAGTATAGACAACATGTTATTACCCAGGTCCTAGTATAGACAACATGTTATTACCCAGGTCCTAGTATAGACAACATGTTATTACCCAGGTCCTAGTATAGACAACAGATGGTATTACCCAGGTCCTAGTATAGACAACAGATGGTATTACCCAGGTCCTAGTATAGACAACAGATGGTATTACCCAGGTCCTAGTATAGACAACATGGTATTACCCAGGTCCTAGTATAGACAACATGGTATTACCCAGGTCCTAGTATAGACAACATGTTATTACCCAGGTCCTAGTATAGACAACAGATGGTATTACCCAGGTTCTAGTATAGACAACATGTTATCACCCAGGTCCTAGTATAGACAACATGTTATTACCCAGGTCCTAGTATAGACAACAGATGGTATTACCCAGGTCCCAGTATAGACAACATGTTATCACCCAGGTCCTAGTATAGACAACATGTTATCACCCAGGTTCTAGTATAGACAACAGATGGTATTGAAAATAGATTACATTTTTTCAATTACTGAATAGGAATTTCAGTTTGCTTCCAGAATTGACTGACTTCAATTTGAATTGACCCCAACCCTGCTTATCAGCCAACAGACACAGATCACTCTGACCCCAACCCTGCTTATCAGCCAACAGACCACAGACCACTCCGACCCCAACCCTGCTTATCAGCCAACAGACACAGATCACTCTGACCCCAACCCTGCTTATCAGCCAACAGACCACAGACCACTCCGACCACAACCCTGCTTATCAGCCAACAGACACAGATCACTCTGACCCCAACCCTGCTTATCAGCCAACAGACCACAGACCACTCCGACCCCAACCCTGCTTATCAGCCAACAGACCACAGACCCCTCCGACCCCAACCCTGCTTATCAGCCAACAGACGACAGACCATTCTGACCCCAACCCTGCTTATCAGCCAACAGACCACTCCGACCCCAACCCTGCTTATCAGCCAACAGACCACTCCGACCCCAACCCTGCTTATCAGCCAACAGACGACAGACCATTCTGACCCCAACCCTGCTTATCAGCCAACAGACCACTCCGACCCCAACCCTGCTTATCAGCCAACAGACCACAGGCCACTCCGACCCCAACCCTGCTTATCAGCCAACAGACCACAGACCATTCCGACCGCAACCCTGCTCATCAGCCAACAGACCACAGACCACTCCGACCCCAACCCTGCTTATCAGCCAACAGACCACAGACCCCTCCGACCCCAACCCTGCTTATCAGCCAACAGACCACAGACCACTCCGACCCCAACCCTGCTTATCAGCCAACAGACCACAGACCCCTCCGACCCCAACCCTGCTTATCAGCCAACAGACGACAGACCATTCTGACCCCAACCCTGCTCATTAGCCAACAGACCACAGACCATTCCGACCCCAACCCTGCTTATCAGCCAACAGACCACAGACCACTCCGACCCCAACCCTGCTTATCAGCCAACAGACCACAGGCCACTCCGACCCCAACCCTGCTCATCAGCCAACAGACCACAGACCATTCCGACCGCAACCCTGCTTATCAGCCAACAGACCACAGACCACTCCGACCGCAACCCTGCTTATCAGCCAACAGACCACAGACCCCTCCGACCCCAAACCCTGCTTATCAGCCAACAGACCACAGACCACTCCGACCCCAAACCCCTCCCCGTCTTCAGTTCACTCACCACTCGTGATGGTTGTCTACGAAGGCAGACATGGGGCTGATCTGAACGGTGTAGGTGTCGTTGGCGGAGTACTCAAACAGGCCGTAGTACGGGTTGAACAGCTCTCTGGACACCAGGAAGAAAAACTCTCTGGACGGGCCGCTGTAGTCCAACCTGCAACACATACAGGAAGATACATTATCACACAGGAACGCAAAGGAACGACGTAGATAGAAATATAACATCATAGAGCAGACAAAGTGGATTTCTAACTGAAATATTCCTCAAATGTTTCATTCTATTGAACCCAGGATCATCCCCCCCCCCCCCCCGGCTTCTGGAAGAGTAGAGGACAGGCAGTCTGTCTGACTCACCCCTCCTCTCCCAGGAAGCTGACATAGAGCTTGCTCCTCTGCAGGTCTTTCCGGGAGTAACACATGACCTGGTTGAAGGCATCCTCCAGGAGATGATCTCTACGGATGATCAACCTGGGGGTTGGGGGAGGAAGAGACACACACAGGGGGGAACTGGTAAGGGCAGGAGGGCGTGGATGGAGGGTATGTGGGTGGACCACAGAACTAGAATGAGATTCTATTTCTTTCTAGCACCAAAGCATTTAGCTAGATCAATAACGCATTCATTCTTTCATATTACAGTATTCATGCATGAATATGAATCTATATTACAGTATTCCTCCATGAATATGAATCTATATTACAGTATTCATCCATGAATACAAATCTATATTACAGTATTCACACATGAATATGAATCTATATTACAGTATTCACACGTGAATATGAATCTATATTACAGTATTCACACATGATAATGAATCTATATTACAGTATTCACACATGAATATGAATCTATATTACAGTATTCACACATGAATATGAATCTATATTACAGTATTCACACATGAATATGAATCTATATTACAGTATTCACACATGAATATGAATCTATATTACAGTATTCACACATGAATATGAATCTATATTACAGTATTCACACATGAATATGAATCTATATTACAGTATTCACACATGAATATGAATCTATATTACAGTATTCACACATGAATATGAATCTATATTACAGTATTCACACATGAATATGAATCTATATTACAGTATTCCTCCATGAATATTAAAACATGTTACAGTATTATATTGATGACAAACACCCTCCCCACTACATACTTTAACTTCCCTGGGCCCTGGCCGTAGCCCTTGGTCTACATACTTTAACTTCCCTGGGCCCTGGCCGTAGCCCTTGGTCTACATACTTTAACTTCCCTGGGCCCTGGCCGTAGCCCTTGGTCTACATACTTTAACTTCCCTGGGCCCTGGCCGTAGCCCTTGGTCTACATACTTTAACTTCCCTGGGCCCTGGCCGTAGCCCTTGGTCTACATACTTTAACTTCCCTGGGCCCTGGCCGTAGCCCTTGGTCTCCAGTTTGCGGTAGAAGTTTCGCAGTTTGGCTTCAAAGTCTCGCTTGTAGGGGGCAGGGGCACGGGCATTAGCTCGCTGTGTTCCTGGAGGAATACAATTTGAGAGAGAACGAGGGATGAGTGTGTGCTCCCTGTGTGTGTGTGTGTGTGTGTGTGTGTGTGTGTGTGTGTGTGTGTGTGTGTGTGTGTGAGAAAAAGAGAGAGAAATAGAGAAAGACAGAATGGTAACAGAGAGAGGTGTAGAGAAGCCTTCTCACCAGGTGAGTTCTGTGGGGAGGACACGGGGGAGCTTCGTGGGGACTGGCAGTAGCTGGGGTGCAGTAAGGCGTGAGGCGGAACATATGACATCACTTCCTCCTCAAACAGGCTGCCAGAGAGAACCAAGAGAGAGGAGACAACGTCACTGAGAGCTACAGAGACCCAAAGTAACAAAACTGGGTTTGAACTAAAGCCTAGGTATTGGCTCGGGGAGCTAACACAAGTCGTCAGGTCTCAAGCACAAAGCTTCTCATACACTGATAGTCGTGAGAGGCAGGTACAGATGTAGGATCTTCATTTGATCACCCTGTTGCAGGAGAAATTTCCTGCAAATGTAAAACGTGTTGTGTGTTTGAGGCTTCTGAAGTTTGTAATTTCCACTTAGAAATGTCACATTCCCCTGGACACATTTCCATGAATTATTATCCATTATCTCCATTCATTATTATCCATTATCTCCTGTTGCTGCAGGATTATTTTCCTTCTGTAGCAAACTGGCTGAAATTAAGGTCCTACATCTGAATAAGGCAGGTATGAGGCAGGTACAGGTAAGAGGCAGGTACAGGTAAGAGGCAGGTACAGGTAAGAGGCAGGTACAGGTAAGAGGCAGGTACAGGTATGAGGCAGGTACAGGTATGAGGCAGGTACAGGTATGAGGCAGGTACAGGTATGAGGTAGGTACAGGTATGAGGTAGGTACAGGTATGAGGCAGGTACAGGTATGAGGCAGGTACAGGTAAGAGGCAGGTACAGGTATGAGGCAGGTACAGGTATGAGGCAGGTACAGGTAAGAGGCAGGTACAGGTATGAGGCAGGTACAGGTATGAGGCAGGTACAGGTATGAGGCAGGTACAGGTATGAGGTAGGTACAGGTATGAGGTAGGTACAGGTATGAGACAGGTACAGGTATGAGACAGGTATAGGTATGAGACAGGTACAGGTATGAGACAGGTACAGGTATGAGGCAGGTACAGGTATGAGGCAGGTACAGGTATGAGGTAGGTACAGGTATGAGGTAGGTACAGGTATGAGGCAGGTACAGGTATGAGGCAGGTACAGGTATGAGGCAGGTATGAGGCAGGTACAGGTATGAGACAGGTATGAGGCAGGTACAGGTATGAGGCAGGTATGAGCAGGTATGAGGCAGGTACAGGTATGAGGCAGGTAGGAGGCAGGTACAGGTATGAGGCAGGTATGAGGCAGGTACAGGTATGAGGCAGGTATGAGGCAGGTACAGGTATGAGACAGGTATGAGGCAGGTACAGGTATGAGCCAGGTATGAGCAGGTATGAGGCAGATATGAGGCAGGTACAGGTATGAGGCAGGTACAGGTATGACAGTAGCTCACCTGAGGAGGATGACCAGGTCTGCATCACCAGACAGCCTGGCCAGACCAGAGGCCCCTTCATTACGGATCAACTGCACCTTCTCCCTGTGGTGGAGAACAACAGAATGATCCTTAACCACTCCTTGGAGGTATAGTGAGTGAGTTGTGTAGTGAATTTAGTAGTGAGGGTTTGAGGGACTGTTCTGAGTGAAGTGAGTAGGAGGAAGGAGGGAGGGGGAGGGGGGAGGGGGAGAGGGGTAGGAAGGAGGTAGGGGGAGGAAGGAGGGAGGGGGAGGTAGGAGGGAGGGAGGGAGGGGGAGAAAGGAGGGAGGGGGGGGGGGGGGGTAGGAGGGAGGGAGGGAGGGGGAGGAAGAGGCTGCTGACCTGAGCCAGTGGTTCCTGATAAACTCTGTCTGTCTCTCCTGCAGGATCTCAAAGATATTGGGTTGTCGTAGAAACGCCACAATCTTGTCGTTGTAAGCTGAAGAGAAGGAGTCGAAGACAGAATGAGCTTTGTGTGTTTGTGTGTGTGTGTGTGTGTGTGTGTGTGTGTGTGTGTGTGTGTGTCCACTCACCCACTGGCACTACATCTTGGTACTGGGTGCGGCTGACCGGGGTGAAGGAGCTGGATGGGCGGGGCATTACAGGGGGTCCTCCTCCAGAATGACGAGAGTGGTCACCCACCTGGAGCACAGAGAGGTGGTTGAGTTGACTGACGAGTGTGTGTGTGTGGCTCACCATGTCTTGTGTGTGTGTGTTTCTAACCATGATGTGTGTGTGTGTGTATGTGTGTCTCACAATCATTTGTGTGTGTTTGTGTGTGTGTGTCTCACCATGATGTGTGTGTGTGTGTGTGTCACCATGATGTACGTGTGTGTGTGTCTCACCATGATGTGTGTGTGTCTCACCATGTGTTGTGGGCTGACCTCGCCAGCGCTGTGGCTGCGTTGTCTGGTCAGGTGCTGGCGGTGGGCCAGGAGGCTGCTGGGACGTGTGCTGCTCTGAAGAGGGAGCCGAGGGTCGATAAACGTAGTGGCCCGGCAGTTGTGGTCCACAAAGAAAGGCTGTAGAGACAGACAGAATGAGAAGTGGAGAGGTTAGGGTCATTGGTAAACAGAGAGAGACACAGAGAGAGAGAGAGAGAGAGAGAGAGAGACAGAGAGAGAAAGAGCCAGAGAGAGGGACAGCGAGAGAGAGAGAGAGAGAGAGAGAGAGAGAGAGAGAGAGAGAGAGAATAGTAGAGAGAGACAGAAAGAGAGACAGAGATAGAGAGAGAAACAAAGAGAGAGAAGAGTAGAGAGAGAGACAGAGAGAGACACAGAGAGAGAAAGAGCCAGAGAGAGGGACAGCGAGAGAGAGAGAGAGAGAGAGAGAGAGAGAGAGAGAGAGAGAATAGTAGAGAGAGACAGAAAGAGAGACAGAGACAGAGAGAGAAACAAAGAGAGAGAAGAGTAGAGAGAGAGACAGAGAGAGAGGTACAGAGAGAGTTAGAGAAAAGAAAAGAGCTCCCTCTATACCTGTGTGTGTGTGTGTGTGTGTGTGTGTGTGTCTCTGTCTGTCTGTCTGTCTGTCTGTCTGTCTGTCTGTCTGTCTGTCTGTACCTTGCCAGTGTGGTCGTGCTTCAGCTCCCAGCCACGGGGCAGCTCCAGCTGTTTGTTGGAGAACATGTTGAGGAAAACCACCAGGTCTCTGTTGTGCTGGTAGCGCTCATAGTGATGCGTGTCCCGACGCACCTTACTGATCATGTGTTTCAGGCAGGTGTTACCTGTAAACATGCGGTAGGCACTCTGGGGAGAGAACAAGAGAAGAGGAGAAGAGAGTGGAAGAGAACAGGGAGAAGAAGGTGCGAGAGCAGAGGAGAGAAGGGGAGAGGAGATGGGAGGAGGGGGGAGAGAAGAGGATAGGAGGGTGGGAGAGAAGAGGAGAGAAGGTGGGAGGAGGGTGGGAGTGGAGAGAAGAGGGGAGGAGAGGAGGGTGAGAGAGGAGTGGAGAAGGGAGGAGTGGAGAGGAAGAGGAGAGAAGAGGAGAGAAAAGGAGAGGACGTGGAGGAGAATGGAGGGAGGACGGTGGGAGAGTTGAGAAGAGTAGAGGAGAGGAAGAGGAAGAGGAAGAGGAGAGAAGAGGAGAGGACGTGGAGGAGAAGGGAGGGAGGACGGTGGGAGAGTTGAGAAGAGTAGAGTAGAGGAGAGGAAGAGGAAGAGGAGAGAAGAGGAGAGGACGTGGAGGAGAAGGGAGGGAGGACGGTGGGAGAGTTGAGAAGAGTAGAGGAGAGGAAGAGGTGAGAGAAGGGTAGTACTGTAAAAGTGATGAATGACTGATGTGACAGTGTGAGGTAAATATAGCTACAGTACTGTAATAGTAGAAATATAGGTCATAGAAATGAACTGATCAAGCAGTAAGGGGGGATCTAGGTGTGTGTGTGTGTGTGTGTGTGTGTGTGTGTGTGTGTGTGTGTGTGTGTGTGTGTGTGTGTGTGTGTGTGTGTGTGTGTGTGTGTGTGTGTGTGTGTGTGTGAAACATACAGGGTTGGAATGCAGCAAGGTGAAGAAGTCAGGGCTGGTCAAGAACTTAGCGCTGGGAGATTGGAGGAGCAGACTGAGACGAGACCGAGAGCTATCTGGAGTCACCACACCATCACGACGATACTCTGACAACACACACACACACACACACACACACACACACACAGACACAGACAGACACACACACAGACACACACAAAGACACACACACACACACACACACACACACACACACACACACACACACAGACACACACAGACACACACAGACACACAGACACACACACACACAAACAGACACACACACAGACACACACACAGACACACACACAGACACACACACACAGACACACACAGACACAGACACACACAGACCCACAACAAGTTAACAACCAAACAATTTAATTTGAAAAGCTTTAACATGAGCTGGGTTCAGTTTTAGTAGAAACCATCCTAAACAAGCAGAATACTGGCTAGTGAAAGTCTAGAGGCCTATTGTCAAGCTTTAGTTAACTACAGCGACCAGAATGCACTGCAAGCCTGGCTACCTGGGATAGTGTGGTGGTCAGTGTCGTCGGTGGGCACCTCGGGCGGAGCTGTCAGCTCCTCTGCTGTTCTCTCATTGGTCATCGTCCTGCGTATACTCTGATACCTGAAGACAAAAGCAATGGCACTAAACTGCAACACAAACTCTATAGAAGAGAGTGGTGTGTGTGTGTGTGTGTTCTGCATGTGTGTGTGTGAGTGTTCTGCATGTGTGTGTGTGTGTTCTGCATGTGTGTGTGTGAGTGTGTGTGTGTGTGTGTGTGTGTCTAGATACATGATATGTGTGTGTACTGGTTGTAACCTGCGGTTGAGCTGTTCCATCTGCTGTATGCTGTTGGACCTCTGGAGGAGCTGCGGTGCTGGAGGCGCGGTGGGTCTCTGCCAGGTGGTGGTGCGGTTCACATGGTCCACATAGAACACACGACTGTGACTGTCTATACGGGCCTCCCAGTCTGAAACACATAGAACACACGACTGTGACTGTCTATACGGGCCTCCCAGTCTGAAACAAACAGAACACACGACTGTGACTGTCTATACGGGCCTCCCAGTCTGAAACAAACAGAACACACGACTGTGACTGTCTATACGGGCCTCTGAGTCTGAAACAAACAGAACACACGACTGTGACTGTCTATACGGGCCTCCCAGTCTGAAACACATAGAACACACGACTGTGACTGTCTATACGGGCCTCCCAGTCTGAAACACATAGAACACACGACTGTGACTGTCTATACGGGCCTCCCAGTCTGAAACACATAGAACACACGACTGTGACTGTCTATACGGGCCTCCCAGTCTGAAACACATAGAACACACGGCTGTGACTGTCTATACGGGCCTCCCAGTCTGAAACACATAGAACACACGACTGTGACTGTCTATACGGGCCTCCCAGTCTGAAACACATAGAACACACGACTGTAACTGTCTATACGGGCCTCCCAGTCTGAAACACATAGAACACACGACTGTGACTGTCTATACGGGCCTCCCAGTCTGAAACACATAGAACACACGACTGTGACTGTCTATACGGGCCTCCCAGTCTGAAACACATAGAACACACGACTGTGACTGTCTATACGGGCCTCCCAGTCTGAAACACATAGAACACACGACTGTGACTGTCTATACGGGCCTCCCAGTCTGAAACACATAGAACACACGACTGTGACTGTCTATACGGGCCTCCCAGTCTGAAACACACACACACACACACACACACACACACACACACACACACACACACACACATAGAACACACGACTGTGACTGTCTATACGGGCCTCCCAGTCAGCAAGGCAAATATATCATATACACTGAGTATACAAAACATTAAGAACACCTGCTCTTTCCATGACTTGTGACTTCCATGACTTCCATGGATTGTGTTTGTGTCAATCAGAGGGCGAATGAGCAAGACAAAATATTTAAGTGACTATAAACAGGGTGTGGTAGTAGGTGCCAGTCGCATTGGTTTGAATGTGTCAAGAACGCTGCTGGGTTTTTCACGCTCAACAGATTCCCACGTGTATCAAAAATGGTCCCCCACCCAAAGGACATCCAGACAACTTGATACAACTGTGGGAAGCATTGGAGTCTACATGGGCCAGCATCTCTGTGGAACGCTTTCCACACCTTGTAGAGTCCAGGCCCCGACACAGTGAGGCTGTTCTGAGGGGAAAAGGGGTTGCAACTCAAACATCATGAAGGTGTTCCTAATGTTTTGTACACTCAGTGTATATGACACACACTGAAATAAGTCAACCACTAATTATAATATTATTACTAATTGTATAAATTCTACCATGTCAGATTATGAGTCGGTCAACTGACATGATCAGGATTTTAATCTTTCTCTTTCTCCCTGAGAAACACACACTACTCACTGGGAGGAAGTGGCTCATCTACTCTCTGGTAGCGACCCATGTCGTGACGGACAGAGGGCAGGGAGCGGACGGACTGGTGACCGTTGACTTGACCTGTGGCCCCTGAAGAAGATGAGGAGAGAGGAACACATTAAAAACACACTGTGGCCCCTGGACAAGATGAGAAGAGAGGAACACATTAAAACACACTGTGGCCCCTGGACAAGATGAGAAGAGAGGAACACATTTAAACACACTGTGGCCCCTGAACAGAATAGAGATTAAACACACGAGTGCACACGCACACTCAAACACACATTAAAACCTCACTGTGTCATGAACACCAGAGGGAAAGACCGACATAATCTGACAACAATCAACGTTAATAAACGTCAAGTGAATAATACTGTTATTTTCCCCATTTCTTAATCCTTTTGTTCTTGTTCTTTCTTTTTAGAGGATTTAAGGAGCTTTTCATGTTTCTTTCCTCGTCCTGAACCGGGTCAATCCCTCAGTGGTACTGTACTGTATGACCATGGAGCAGAAACATCACTCTGGACAAAATATCACAGAAGATAATATTGTAGATGCACATCAACCTCTATGGGAAGGACCATGAACAAAGTGTCCACCTGAACATTCCAAAATGCCTCTGAAGACCTAACACAAACCGGTGGCTGGTCAACTATGTTAGCTAGCGCCGTCGTTGACTTTAAAACAGATGTTTTTGAGCTTGGGTCATGGGAGCCAAAGACAGACCTAACCGGGTAGGGTCAACTCACTGTCACAGCTTGCTGTGAAATAGACACAAATGACTTCTTTAAAATTTGTGACAGGCACACGGAAAAGTCACACACTTTTCACAACGCAGTTTGTGTGTCTTACACACAATGTGTGTACATTATGTTATACCCCCCCACCCATCCTCCCCAACCAACCTCCCTGCTATCGTTTCTGGCTTAAGTAATTGACTGTTTTTATCTGGGATTGAAATGCACTGTATACAAAACCGTGTCCTACACACATTTGTGTACTTTTACTTTGTGCCTGTCACGAATTTCCAATAAGCAATGTGTGTGATACTGGGTTGCTGTGTCCTGTCTCTCACCTCCTGCCTCGCTGCCCTCCTCAGAGACACTCTGAGAAGAGTCGATTGGCCCGCTCGCCTCAGAAGACCGCGCCCCCTCCTCCTGAGACACGCCTCCAGACGCCTGCATGGACCTCCTCTGCCAGATCTCCCCACCCTCTTCTTCCTCATTGGCTGCTGCGCTGGCGGTCCTTGTTCCTGTGACATCAGAGCCAGAGGCCCCGCCCCCCTGGTCGGCAACGCTACTGGTCGTCGGGGAGGTTGCAATGGCACTTGCTCCTTCACTGGATGACTCCGCCCCTTCCTCCTCAGCCTTGGGCGCCATTTCCTCTTCCTTCCGTCCCTTCTGAAAATAGAGCAGAGTATTCTTTATTGTTAAACTTTGGCATTTATCCTTCATCACTAAGATATGAACACATTTAGATGAACCTAAAGTTGAAATGTACAGTAAAATACATGTGGTGGAGCGTTCTGTTAGGAGGTGGGCCTGCCCAGACCCTGGTCTGACAGCACCACTCACCTGAGTAGTGGATGTCTTCAGAACAGCAGGCAGTGAGTTCCTGAGGGGCTCCTGGGCTGCTGTGGCCCCTGAGATCGTTGGTTGCTGGCTGGCCTCAGTCCTGGCTGCCACAGCGTCCTCTGACACCCCCTGCACTGCAGTATTCGTCTCAGGTATTGGAGATAGAGGAGCCCCAGCTCCAGCCCCAGGACCAACCACAGATCCAGGTCTGGCCTCAGCTCCAACCCCAGGTCTGGCTACAGTTAGAGTGCCAACCACAGATCCAGGTCTGGCTACAGTTAGAGAGCCAACCACAGCCATGGATCCAGCTCCAGTCCTCGCTTCAACTGCAACTCCAACCCCAGCCATGGATCCATCCCCAGATCCAGCCCCATCTCCAGCTCCATCCCCAGATCCAGCCCCATCTCCAGCTCCATCCCCATCCCCATCTCCATCCCCAGATCCAGACCCATCTCCAGCTCCATCCCTAGATCCAGCCCCATCTCCAGCTCCATCCCTAGATCCAGCCCCATCTCCAGCTCCATCCCCAGATCCAGCTCCATCTCCATCTCCAGCTCCATCCCCAGCTTTTGTCCCCTGTGCTCCCTCAACCTCTCCCCTGTTTGCCTCTGTCCCCTCTTTCTCTTGTTTCCCCAGGTCCTGAGAGGCAGCTCCCTTCCCAACCCCAGCCTGAACACCATTGGCCAGTGGCAGCAAGGGCTTCCTGTCATGGGGTGGATGGTCCCTGGACGGCCCTGCCTCCTCGTCTTCATCAGAGTCTATATGCAGCATGGCGCTGAGTCGTGTGTTCGTCGGGAAACTGGACCTCAGCTTGGGTGACGTCGCGCCCAGGGGCCGCTCTCCCGGGCCCTTAGGAGCTTCGATGGCATCCAAGTAGTCGTTGAGGGACACCTGTCGATGGGTGTGGCCGCCCGGGATTGCCAATCCTAGTTAGATTAGATTAGATACTTTTATTGTCTCTTGTTCA